>NC_057797.1:176968908-177042386 GCF_018294505.1 Triticum aestivum | reverse complement strand
TGGTCGCACTAACGCCACGCTATTTTCCTTTGTTATATCTTAACTAAATATAATTTAAAACTAAAATTTACTTTAAAATTTTAAAATAGTGAATTTTAAAAATGATAACACAATATAAAACCATGTTAGCAATTAACAAAAATTGATACCTTTCAAAGAAAAAAAATCATGACAATGAGAAGATGTTCCTGCATTTCAAAGAATGTATGTGAAACCTTTTTCTCTAAAAGTGTATCCAATTAAAAACATGTTTCATACTCTTAAAAAGATGCATGTAACATTTTAAAGAAATGTTATGTGTTTCAAAAAAAAGTTTGTAACATCTAAAACAAATGTCTATACAAACAGAATTTTTTTTATTACCATTTTAAATATATTTAACGTGTCTTAAAAAAAGGGATCAAACAAAATTTTTTATACAATGTTAAAAGATATTAGGGTTGTTTTAAAAAAATTGTTTATTACCTAAAAAATTTACAACATGTATTTGCAAAGTGTTACCATGTACTCAAAAAATATAATTTAAAAAATATACATCATGTATTTTGAAAATGTTTACCGTGTATTAAAAAAATGTTTCATATGTGCGCTAACATCACGCTATTTTCCCTTTTTATATCTTAACTAAATATAATTAAAAACTAAAATTTACTTTAAAATTTTAAAACAGTGAGTTTGAAAAATGTTAACACAATATAAAAACATGTTCACAAATTAACCAAAAAAGACAACTTTCAAAGAAAAAAATTATGACAATGAGAAGATGTTCCTGCATTTCAAAGAATGTATGTGAAATTTTTTGTAAAAAAGTGTATACAATTAAAAAATGTTTCATACTCTTAAAAAGATGTACGTAACATTTTTGAGAAATGTTCCGTGTTTCAAAAAAATATGTTTGTGACATTTACAAAAAAATGTCTATACAAACAGAAAAATGTGTATTACCATTAAAAATATATTCAACGTGTCTAAAAAAGGGATCAAACAACAATTTTTTATACAATGTTAAAAGATATTAGAGTAGTTTTAGAAAATTGTTTATTATCTATAAAAAATGTATAACGTGCATTTGCAAAGTGTTACCATGTATTCAAAAAAAATATACATCCTGTATTTTGAAAATGTTTACTAAAAAAATGTTTCACATGTGCGCAAAAATTTTACATTGTACTGACAAAAAAGTAAACATGTGTTAAAAAAAGCCAATAAAACTGATAAAGGAATAAAAAAAGAGAAGAAAACCAAAGAAATGAAGAAATAAACAGGAAAAGTGTAACAAAGAAAGGAAATTCAAAGAAAATCAGTGAGGAAACATGGGGAAACAATGTATAACAAAGAAAAAAGAAAAAAGAAAGAAAACCTGTGATAAAGCCCCAAAGTAATGCAGACATGGCTGCCACTTAATTAATGAATTCCCTTTTTCCCCGCAAAAAGAAGCCCCAAAGTAAGAAACAAAAGAAAAAGAAAAAAGAACGAATAAAACCAACACGAGCGAGGTAATGCGCTCACGGATGCTAGAAGCGAGATATATCATTCGGAATTAGCTATCGCTAATCAACGTCACTGTAGTAGCAAACAAATGGGCTTAAAAGGCCCAGGTTAGACGAGAGCAAAGTTATGGTGCTTGTCTTTTTTTTGGAAAAAATATATTCAAATACTATATTTAGAAGCGTAAAAAAAAATTAGAAGCAATTTATGTGAAAACTTGTATGTGTTCACTATACATATTTGTCTTTTTTGTAAGCCACTACTGAAAGTAAAATGTTATGTAGTTTCTTGTTGTACGTAGTGTGTGTGTGGTTTAAAAAATATTTGCTTTGTAGAAAATGTTTTTTTAGACAGCACCAAGGTGAATGTGCACCATTGACAATTTTTGCATGTTAGAACGCCGATAAAAAAGTACCAGGCCTTATATACCAGAAAGCACAAATTACAAAACAAGATCAAAAGAAAATTTGAATAACCTACATTTTTTAGAAAAATATATATAAACTACCACATCTACAAAAAATATATGTATAGCAAAAACTGTTAGTTGACTTGTGAACAAGAAACAATATTTTAACTAGTAAACATCGTATAAAATTATACACCCTCTGTTTACTATTATAATATGTTTGGATATGTCAATACAGAGATACACGGACTGAAATGAGTGAATAAATACAGTAAAACATGTCTATATACATCCAATTCTGAGAAAAAGTACAATAGTGGACGGTGAGAGTACATGTAAAATTTAAAAGTGCACAAAAAGGGAAAAATGCAATGATCATGATAATAAAGATGCCAAACAATAAAAATAAATATGCAATGATACAAGTATTAAAATTGCCATGTTCTATATTTTCTTTCTCTAAAACAAAAATCACACAAAAAGAAATTGTCATGTCTAGAAAAATATATGTGGAGCCACATCAAGAAAAAACGAATATAAATTGCAGTATCTAGAAAGTTTATATGAACTGCCACATCTTAAAAGAAATCATGTATATCAAAAGTTGCTAGTTGCCAAAGTGAACAAAACGGTATTTTAAGTTTTAAACTAAAATGCCATCATATAAAATCATACATGAAAATTTATACAAAAAAACAAATTGTCATGACCGATATAATAAATAAGCCATGACATTAAAAATAAAAATCATGATGTAACTACTAAAATTGACATGCTCTCTATTTTGAAAAATAAAAAATGACACGCCAATAAGAAAATAAATTTCCCATTCTATAGATGAAAAATTGCCACTCTCTTATAAATTTCCCGTCAGCAGGTCAATGCCCTGTCTGGTCCTGTCGGACAACCACCAGTCGTGGACTGGGTTGCCGCCTGTGGGGACGGGGGTGGGGCGACACGGTTGAGGGTCGACCATCAGAGAAATCATAGGAGCAGTGAGAGAGAGAGGGAGTGTTGTGTCAATGCACAGTGGACGGTGACAGAAGAGAGGGATGAGAGTTATTAGACGCCCCGTTGTTTCCCGCGCTTCCCAACGCATGCATGTGAGAGGCAGGCGTGGCTCTTGCGAGAAACAGACGATTCAGCCGCTCCCCCTCAGCCTGGCTTGAGACTGCTTTAAGGTTCGTGCGGTGGGCCTGTTTGTGCCTCCTGCATGCAACCAAACGCCCCCAAATACATACTCCTTCTGTTTTTATTTACTCCATATTAGTTTTGTTTTAAGTGGAACTTTGTAAACTTTGAGCAAGTTTATAAAAAATATTAACATTTGCAATACCAAATCCAATACTATTGGATTCATCACTGAATATATTTTCACACTACATATATATCTTTTATTTTTCCTAATTATAAACCACGGATTTACTCTGTGGGTTCATCTTCACAATATGCTTTCTTCCTGTTAATTTACGCTTTCAGTTTGAATTTAAAACATATATGCGAGGTGGTACTAATTCGGAAAACCACGTCGCAAAATTTCGTACGTACATAATCTGTGTGCACTACTACCTGGGCCTCATCCTCGATACAACTTTGTCAGGCTGGGCTAAATCGCCTTACTGGGCCTTGACCCGAAATCGGCCCATGCAAAAAATACGAGGTGCAACCGAGATTAGGCAGAAAATAAACGTATCTCTACTCCTAATGGAGCAGTTGGTAGGATTGCGTCCACGGTTTATTTTCGTCTGGTTATATTTCGTCTGGTTTATTTTCGTCCGGTTTATTTTCGTCTCATATCCCACCACCATATCTCCTCACATTGATTTTTTTACCCTCACAATAAAAACTTTCCTAACTTTTCCAAAGTTTCCTAACTAGACACGTTATAAACGGGCATGTACCGATAGCACGTTATCAATTAATAAAATTTTGTTTTATGACAATCAATTCCAAATCCTAATTTTCCTAATGCATCGATCTTTGCCTTTTTTAAGTAGTTATTTTGATAGGGAGGGTTTAGCCACGAAAATCATCCCTCCATCGTCGGCTGCATCCCTCACCCACGTCGCTGTTGCAGGATCTTCATCCGTCATCCTGAGCAATTGGGGCGGCGATGTGGGCGAGCTTCACGATAGTGGGGAGGACCAGGCCGCGGTGAAGGCAGGTCATGCGCTCCTCACGCTCCACGAACGGAACCTGCGCACGGAGGCGGTAGCGCGGGGTGGCAGCCGGCAATGAGGCGGCCGCGCTACGTGACGAGCTACGGGTCCCCCTTTGTGATGTTTTGGCATCGCTCCTTCATCGCACATCCTCAGGTTCCTCTTGCCCTTCCCTTCCTCTGTCCTCCTCTCCCATCTCTATGCTTTCACGTGCATCCAGTTTTGATTCCTCGTGTGATATATACCAAACATAGGTACGTCAATTCACTTCCTTCCCTTCCCTTCGTCCCTCGTTCCCACGCTCGTGGCGCTGAAGTGGTGGCAACAGGCGATGGCGGTGGTGTCGCTGATGGCGGCGAGGACAGCATGTGGCAGCTCCCGAAGCATGAACACGACCGCACCTCGGGCCTGGCGTCTGCCAAGATATGGGTGAGTTCTCGTGCTGCCAACCATAAACCCTCATGTCCTACAAATTCCTCAAACCCTACCGTCTTGATCCCGTCCACGCTCTGATCCAAAGGACGATGCAGCTCTGGCCGATTGACAATGGAGGTTTGGGATCCTTCCTCTCAGCACCCACTCCTGGAAGAATCAGCGGTGCGCCACGCCGATTGAACCCCGTCGAGATCACTCGCCAAGATTGCTATTCTGAAGTTTATTGTAAAGAAAGTGAAGAGTGAGACAGGATCCGTTTATTTTCAACCGGTTTATTTTCAATCGGTTTATTTCCATCAAATTACCCCCACCCCCACGCCCACCCAGCGAAACGCGCCCAGCGAACCGGGGAGAGATCCATTGATTTGGCTAAGGTAGGAAAGAATCTATTATTTGTTTGCTAAAGCAAATTGCATTAATAGGAGAGATCCGTTGATTTGGCTAAGGTAGGAAAGAATCTATTATTTGTTTGCTAAAGCAAATTGCATTAATGAAAGAGATCCGTTGATTTGGCTAAGATAGGCAAGAATCTATTATTTGTTTTCTAAAGAAAATTGCATTAATGAGAGAGATTTGTTGATTTGGCTAAGATAGGTGGTTTTGAGTAAAGTTATCTTTACTGTAGACATATAATGACAATTAATCAAGTATCAACATCATTGCATGCTTATTGTGTGGAATGTGTGTCCCAATGTTGACAGAAGGTATAAAAAGATTGTCTTGGAATTATTATTGTCTTGGGAAGATATTGCCCTGAATTCTCATTTCTCATCAGAAATTTAGTATCCATTTTCGTTGATCTTATTTGCAACATGTACAAGTCAGTAATAATCTAAGGGGGTGCCCTACCGGAGAAGATTATGATAGTTGGACAAGAAACTTGGTACTGTCGTGTAAGGTAAAGGTAGGAGAAATAGGAGATAAAAGCATGCATGGTGGGAGAAGGAAGTCGAATGTCGCGTGGTAGCTCAGACATGGAGTGTGGAAGAAAGACAATGACGAGATGTATGTATCTACTAGATCATGACCATGAGATATCATCCCATAGAAATAACCTTTGACTCTCATGTCACATGAATTTTCTCTTTGTATATATATATTTGTTAATCCGTGGCAACGCACGGACACTTAGCTAGTTTACATGGGATCGAACTCATAATGTTGCACGTTGAGGCCCAAAGCTGCAACCAACACAGCTAAAGCATCAAGATAAAAAACAAAACGTTTGTTTCTTTATAAATTAGTACCACCTCGCTGCTTTACAAGCCGTTCTACCGATTTATATATGTTTCCGATTAAATATAAATAAACAGCCTGGAGAATTAATTAGTAATAATGGCCCTGTTTGTGAGGAAAACGCCTTTGAGAATAAGGAAACAAAGGTGGCTGACATATATGGCTTAGATTTCATGAGATGTGTGACACCGCCCTTCATTTCTGAAAGATGATAACAGATTTTAGCCAAGCCCGGCCAGCAGGGGTTCCATTCAAACCACACGAGGTAACATGTGTTCAAAGTTTCACACGTTTCTAGTCTAGACAACAAAAATGCAGATAGTTCAAACACTGAAGCAATTCAACCGATGCAATGATCAATCGCGTCACTGTTTGGATTTTGTCATAACGGAAAAAGGTCACGATCCTGGCAATTACAATGAGACTTCAAAATTTCAGTATAAACAAAACAGTCTATAGAACTGTAAGTAGCTACTGCAAAAAAAAAAGTACTACCTATTTGCACCTCCATCTCACTTTCCATCCTTCTGATATCAAAAACCCGACATGGTGAGCAGGTGGCTACCTGAAGAGATTCAGATCAGAATGGATAAAGGCTGTGTGGGATATGAAAGGAACGTTCGGATACATCCCACAGAGAGCACAGCGCATGCACTCTAGCACCGTGAAGATCTGCATGAAAGCAATGGCCATCCAGAAATACTGCATGGGCTTCCCCTGATACACGAAGCTGGGCATCCAGGTGCACATTGTTGCCACTGCTTGGGAGCCGGTGTCCAGGAGGATGGCCAAGATCACATGGAACCTCATGAAGTGGGGTGACCACTTGCGTCTCACCACGAAGAAGTACACGGTCATAAATATCACCAGCAAGAGCCACCCTGGAAGCAGTGTCATGGTGTCGATGAAAGTATAAACCAATGAAAAGCCCTGCAAGTACGTGTGCAACTGGTAGATGACATCGGCATACGACCACATGTTGTGGAGTGGCAGCAAGTACGGCACACATGCAAGGGTTCTCCACCACCATCTGGGCTTGGAAGTCAATTCAGGGTAGCTGAATGATGCTAGAGAGGAAGCTCGACAGCCAACTTCCGATCTTCGACACTGATTCTGCCGGGTCAATAATGATGGAATGCCCTTGATTGAATCCTCCATCAGAGATGATGTGAGCATGTCATGGTGAAGAAAACCAGTGTCGGCTGCAAGATATACAGTGAAATGTGAAAATCAAAGAATAAATTAAGTATCAGAATCAAAGAATGAATTAAGTATCAGAATCAAAGAATGAATTGAATGTCAGAATCCAAGAAGGTGATGAAATGAAATGTAAAGAAAATACCTAACAAGAAGACATAAGCTGACACGTACTATATGTGCAAAACTGTCTCAATTCCAATATTTGTTCTAGCAAATATCAAAGAACATAAGTTCATTATGGTATTTATTAGACTGATTTACTAATCAGTAAACATTCATCTTTCATGTTTACTTCATGCCACTGGCTTAACCATGAAATAACTATCTATACCATATTTTATACGGTAAACTGCCTAAAAACATTGGCTCCTTACAAGTAATCAAGGGGGGCAGAACTCTTAAAACCATGAACTTAATCTTATATATTAACTATTGTAACTGCTAAGCGTTCCAGCAAAGAGGGGCCCAGTGGCTGGCGATGCATGGCGAGGCCAGCAAAGCAACAGCAAGAGCCAATTATTTTTTTAAGTAATCGTCCACTCCACACTTCCTGATAGTAAATATTAATTCCATGATGTTTTGGCCTAAAACCTGGACTGATTCTAGCTCTGCCCCATGTCTGTTTCCTACATGCTGGCATTTGCCACCAATGGGGTTTCTTTTTCTAGAAGGATGAAATAACTGCTATGTATATGCTTTTGCAGGGGGCCCTTGGTGAGAATTCTTCATTGTACAAAAGGTAATAACTGAGAATTCATGGACAATGTCAATTTCAGCATGATACTTGCAGCCTTGCAGGTCAATTCATGCGCAGTTGTCGGATTAGATTGGATGTGGAAAACATGACCATGCACTTCTAATTTTGCATTTGTGCTACGCACCCATGCCAGCTCTGGAGCAGAATTCTATCTACTTAAAGAAGTTTATGGATATTCTAAAGAAGTCCATCATAAAGTGTTACATCCAGCCTCAGATTCATATAACTGGCACCTAACTCAGCTTTTTATGCACTTTATACACTTAATAACCTATATATGAATTCAGATTTCCCCATATTCGACTGAAGTAACAAATTTCATATTGTCATTATGAGATTGTCCTTATAATATCATCACCAATTTTGTAATTAGATCAGATAACAGTGTTACATCTACACCTTATTGTCCTTTCTGATCACTAAAGAACTCCTTCGAGATAGATAGCAGTGTATGTTCCTGTGTTTTTCGCCATTAAATTTTGCAGAATCTTTGTATGAATATTTCCTGCGTTGCAATTGCAGGTTAATATTTGCTGCAGACTTTGCACATTTCTCTGCCCTACCAGCCTACCAGAAGCATGGAAAAGAAGAGGTGCTGATGCAGGTAGTGTCATCTCAAACATGATACTTACCTTTGGTGCTCACTTCTTCTCTTCAAAATGTTTTCCCTCTATATTTCTACCCAACAAACTATCAGTATAACTTTGCTTTGGGGGGCTAAGGGTTAAGGACGATCTACCGTATTTGTTCAGAAGAGCATAAGCATCATGATTGCAGTAAACTTTACAAAAAGACAATTAGATCGTTACATGCATTACCTCGTACAGCTTGCACTGAAAGTTTCTTCCTCTCGGATGAAAGCCGAGCACTCTTTAGACCCGGTGACCCCGCTGGTATACGAATGCAAGATCTTCTTAGGAGAGGAGGCTTAGCAGCAGGAAAAGCAAGCAGCTGCCCCTGCCCAGCAGATAAGCCTTGACAGAGAACCATTTTGTATAAACCCGGCCTTGCACAAAGCACAGTTACCTGGATAAGCAGGCAAATGAAGTTAGCAATATAGCACTGAACTCACACATCCACGGAGCTATTAATCACATAAATGATCCGTTCGTTCTCTAAAAAGCACTTAATTCGTTTTCTCAACAAACATATTTTTTTTGGAAACAATCCAAAAGGCAGAGCTAATTCCAACTAAGAAGGGGTAATTACAATACTGAAACACGAGAATTTCGTCCCTAATTCAAGGGTGGTCATGACGTCGGGAATGTGGATTACGTTGGCGCCCACATTTCTCTTTTCCTTAAACAAACAGCTATCGGCATTCCACCACGCGCCAAACGATTCCGCAACAAATTGGATCGACAGCAGTATGATCCCGAAAGGAAATATCTGGATTAAGTTGCTCACGCCAAAAGGGAAGACGACAATGGCAGAACTCGTCGAACAATCCAGGCAGGTTAGGGTTCTTCACCGTAGGGGAGGCCAGGGGGAGGAGACGGAGGATGGCAGCGATCTTACGAACCTGCGTGGTAAGGTGGAATGAGGCCTGGGTGCCCTCGGCGCCACCGCCGTCGCGAGAGGAAGAGGATAAGAGGGCCGGAGAGGGCTTGCTTCGTTTGCCTGTGCTCCCAGTCTCCCACGCAACGTGGCACCCATCCGTCCTTCGCCCCGCTTTTCCTGTCCAGGGAAAAAAAACTGGGAACAAATCCAGTTTCGCACTTTCCTAGTGAATTTGATCCTAACCCACCTTTACTGTGTTGCTGACTGGTGGGTCCAGACCCCACGTGTTACTGAGAGGGCAAATTCTCAAAATGTAAACTAGAATGTGGGTTATAACTAAATGCCCCTTTCATTTTTCTCTCAAGCAGTGAAAAGGAGAAACCAGCAGCCGGAGTCGAAAAATCTGCAGACGGCCACTGCCACAACATTCAATTTTTTGCGACAAGGCCTAAAATTTTCCCAACTCCTACAACACGAATCTTATATAAATAGAAAACGACACACGGATCCTTATGTATATTGTCATTGTATTTCTCCCGCACTCGTTGGTGACGTGCCATAAGCAAAACTTGATGCCATATCTAGATCTTGTGAACACCCTTGTTGTCAGGTGATATCTACTACGTATTTTTTTTCTTGTAGACTCATGTTGAGCCTTCAAACGCAGAATTTTGTAGGACAGTAGCAAATTTCTCTCAAATGGATGACCTAAGGTTTATCAATCCGTGAGATGCGTAGGATGAAGATGATCTCTCTCAAACAACCCTTCAACCAAATAACAAAGAGTCTCATGTGTCCCTAACACACCCAATACAATGATAAATTATATAGGCGCACTAGTTCGGCGAAGAGATGGTAATACAAGTGCAATATGGCTGGTAGATATAGGTTTTTGTAATCTGAAAATATAAAAACAGCAAGGTAGCGAGTAACAAAAGTGAACGAAAACGGTATTGCAATGCTTGGAAATAAGGCCTAGGGCTCATACTTTCACTAGTGCAAGTTCTCTCAACAATGATAACATAGTTAGATCATATGGCAATCCCTCAACGTGCAACAAAGAATCACTCCAAAGTTTCTATCGGAGAACGTAGGACAAAAACGTGCACCAACCCCTATGCATAGATTATCCCAGTGTCACCTAGGGAATCCACGAGTTGAGTGCCAAAACATACATCAAGTGAATCAATAGAACATCCCATTGTCACCACAGATATTCCATCGCAAGACATACATCAAGTGTTCTCAAATCCAATACTCAATCCGACATAACGGAACCGCAAAGTGCAAGACTCAATTCATCACAAGAAGATAGAGGGGGAAGAACATCATAAGATCCAACTATAATAACAAAGCCCGTGGTACATCAAGATTGTGCCAAATTAAAAACACGAGAGAGAGAGAGAGGGAGAGAGAGAGATCAAACACATAACTATTGTTACATACCCTTAGGCCCGAGGGTGAACTACTCACTCCTCGTTATGGAGAGCGCCGGGACGATGAAGATGGCCACCGGTGATGGTTTCCCCCTCCTGCACGATGCCGAAACGGGCTCTCGATTAGTTTTTCGTGGCTATAGAGGCTTGCGGCGGCGGAACTCCCGATCTAGGTTTATTTCTGGGGGTTTCTATATTTTTAGGAATTTTTGGCGTCGGGAACAAGTCAGGGGTGTCCACGAGGAGCCCACAAGACCGGAGGACGCGCCCTAGGTGGGGCGCCCTCCACCCTTGTGGGTGCCTCGTGGCTCTTCTAGCACAACTCTTTTGCTTTGGGGGCTTCTTCTGGTCGATACAAAATCTCCGTAAATTTTCAGCTCATTTGGACTCCGTTTGATATTCCTTTTCTGCGAAACTAAAAAATAAGAAGAAAAAATAGAAACTGGCACTAGGCTCTAGGTTAATAGGTTAGTCCCAAAAATCATATAAAATAGCATATAAATGCATATAAAACATCCAAGATGGATAATATAATAACATGGAACAATAAAAAATTATAGATACGTTGGAGACGTATCAAGCACCCCCAAGCTTAATTCCTGCTCGTCCTCAAGTAGGTAAATGATAAAAATGGAATTTTTGATGTGGAATGCTACTAACATATTTATCCATATATTCTTCTCTATTGTGGCAAGAATATTCAGATCCATGAGATTCAAAACAAAAGTTTAATATTGACATAAAAACAATAATACTTCAAGCATACTAACAAGGCAATCATGTCTTCTCAAAATAACATGGCCAAAGAAAGTTATCCCTACAAAATCATATGGTCTGGCTATGCTCCATCTTCATCACACAAAATATTCATATCATGCACAATCCCTATGATAAGCCAAGCAATTTTTTCATACTTTTGATGTTCTCAAACTTTTTCAACTTTCATGCAATACATGAGCGTGAGTCATGGACATAACACTATAGGTGGAATAGAATATGGTGGTTGTGGAGAAGACAAAATCATATCAACTAGGCGTATCAATGGGCTATGGAGATGCCCATCAATATATATATCAATGTGAGTGAGTAGGGATTGTCATGCAACAGATGCACTAGAGCTATAAGTTTACGAAAGCTCAAAAAAAACTGAGTAGGTGTGCATCCAACTTGCTTGCTCACGAAGACCTAGGGCAATTTGAGAAAGCCCATCATTGAAATATACAAGCCAAGTTCTATAATGAAAAATTTCCACTAGTATATGAAAGTGACAACATAAGAGACTCTCTATCATGAAGATCATGGTGCTACTTTGAAGCATAAGTGTGGTAAAAGGATAGTAACATTGTCCCTTCTCTCTTTTCTCTCATATTTTTTGGCTTTCTCTCATTTTTTGGGCCTTTTTTCGTCCGGAGTCTCATCCCGACTTGTGGGGGAATCATAGTCTCTATCATCCTTTACTCACATGGGACAATGCTCTAATAATGAAGATCATCACACTTTTATTTACTTACAACTCAAGAATTACAACTCGATACTTAGAACAAAATATGACTCTATATGAATGCCTCCGGCAGTGCACCGAGATGTGCAATGAATCAAGAGTGACATGTATGAAAGAATTATGAACGGTGGCTTTGCCACAAATACAATGTCAACTACATGATCATGGAAAGCAATATGACAATGATGAAGCGTGTCATAATAAACGGAACGGTGGAATGTTGCATGGCAATATATCTCAGAATGGCTATGAAAATGCCATAATAGGTAGGTAGGTGGCTGTTTTGAGGAAGGTATATGGTGAAGGAAATATGCCCTAGAGGCAATAATAAAGTTGTTATTTATATTTCCTTATGTCATGATAAATGTTTATTATGCATGCTAGAATTGTATTAACCGGAAACTTAGTGCATGTGTGAATACATAGACAAAACAAAGTGTCCCTAGTATGCCTCTACTAGACTAGCTCGTTAATCAAAGATGGTTAAGTTTCCTGACCATAGACATGTGTTGTCATTTGATGAACAGGATCAGATCATTAGGAGAATGATGTGATGGACAAGACACATCCGTTAGCTTAGCATAATGATCGTTAAGTTTTATTGCTATTGCTTTCTTCATGACTTATACATATTCCTCTGACTATGAGATTATGCAACCCCCGAATACCGGAGGAACACCTTGTGTGCTATCAAACGTCACAACGTAACTGGGTGATTATAAAGATGCTCTACAAGCGTCTCTGAAGGTGTTTGTTGGGTTGGCATAGATCAAGATTAGGATTTGTCACTCCGAGTATCGAAGAGATATCTCTAGGCCCTCTTGGTAATGCACATCACTATAAGCCTTGCAAGCAATGTGACTAATGAGTTAGTTACGGGATGATGCACTACGGAACGAGTAAAGAGACTTGCCGGTAACGAGATTGAACTAGGTATGAGGATACTGACGATCGAATCTCGGACAAGTAACATACTGATGACAAAGGGAATACCGTATGTTATTGCGGTTTGACCGATAAAGATCTTCGTAGAATATATAGGAACCAATATGAGCATCCAGGTTCCGCTATTGGTTATTGACCAGAGATGTGTCTCAGTCATGTCTACATAGTTCTCGAACCCGTAGGGTCCGCACGCTTAACGTTCGATGATGATTTGTATTATGAGTTATGTGTTTTTGGTGACCGAAGTTTGTTCAGAGTACCGGATGAGATTACGGACATGACGAGGAGTATCGAAATGGCCGAGAGGTAAATATTCATATATTGAAAGATAGTATTCGAACATCAGAATGGTTTCGAGTGGTTCTGGTATTTTACCGGAGTACCCAGGGGTTACCGGAACCCCCCGGGAAAGTATTGGGCCTAGATGGGCCTTAGTGGAGAGAGAGGAGGGCCACAAGGGGTGGCTGCCCCCATGGCAGTCCGAATTGGACTAGGGGAGGGGGCGGCGCCCCCTTTCCCTCTCCCTCTCCTCCTTCCTTTTCCCCTCCGATGAAGAAAGGAAAAGGGGGGGGAGGATCCTACTAGGAGTGGAATCCTAGTAGGACTCCCCCCATGGCGCACCCCTCCTGGCCGGCCGCCTCCTCCTCCCCTCCTTTATATACAGGGGCAGGGGGCACCCCATAGCAGATCAATAGTTCTCTTAGCCGTGTGCGGTGCCCCCCTCCACAGTTTACTCCTCCGGTCAGAGCGTCGTAGTGCTTAGGTGTCGGAGTAAATGACCACGGGTAGCTTCATCTGCTCCCCCTAGTATTTCAAGACATCGAGGCCGGCTGTGTCTCCTCAAACACTCAAAGATGAATAGCCACCTTCTTTGGGCCGGCTGGTCCAAGCGGCCGGCTGATGGATGGCGGCCGGGCCTAGAGGACGATGGCCATGAGGTGGGCCGACTCGTACCAGGAGGTCTTTAGGGAGGCCGGCTCCTGACAGTCGGATCCCCTCTCTCCCTCAAAGTTTGCACCTCATTACGATGAGGAGACGGGGTGTGGCTACAGTACAACCTGCCACCCCCGAATCCAGGGCTGAGCATGGCCACAGTGCTACATACCGGGCGGACATCCCCCGCCCGACGCGGCACTGTTGCCATGCGGCCTATGACATCATCCATGGCAGGAGGAGCCATGCTCCCACTATGGGATGTTAGTACGGCCTGCAGGCGACGGGCCCTACCTGTCTGTGAGAAGCCAGAAGACGGCAGGCCCTGACTAGTCGGCATGGGGGAGGCCGACTCCCAGCAGCCGGCCCTCCCCCTCCCTCAAAGTCTGTGCGCCATTAATCAGAAGAGACGAGGAATGTCTATAGTAAATGCCCGCCAGGCGACAACACTGTAGCCATGCTCCCCTTGACAAAGCACACATCATCAGTGGCGTTGCCACAGTGCTAAGCAGCCGGCAGGACCCGCCAGCGGCGGGCGCGGCCTGTCGGCAAAGTACAACACAACTAGTGGGACCCACCAGGCGGCGGGCCCCAACAACTGGCGGAGAAGCCGGCCACTCGAGACACCCGAGCACCCGAAGAGGCATGTTGTCATAGGGGCCAACCTTGACAACAAATAGGAAAGCAAGCTCGTTGATTTCCTCCGTGAGAATCGGGACATCTTCGCATGATCTCCCAAAAGATGCAAAACAAGCATGGTAAAGGCTATACTTGACATTTTTATTGAACTAAAAGATGCAAAACATTATTCTAAATAGCAGCAATCAAATAAAACTAAAGTAAAATGATGCTCCAAGCAAAATTCATATCATGTGACGAATAAAATATAGCTCCAAGTGAGGTTACCGATAATGTTGGAGACGAAAGAGGGGATGCCTTCCGGAGCATCCCCAAGATTAGTTGCTTGGGTATTCCTTGAATATTACCTTGGGCATCCCCAAGCTTAGGGTCTTGCCACCCCTTATTCTCCTCATGTCGATATCTCACCCAAAACTTGAAAACTTCAATCACACAAAACTTAAGGAAACTTCGTGAGATAGATTAGTATGATAAAAAGCAAATCATTCACTTGGGTATTGTCAAAGACAAGATTCATAATTGTTTTCACATAATGCCTACTGTACCTTATGAAGGAAATATGACCTAGAGGCAATAATAAAGTTGTTATTTATATTTCCTTATATCATGATAAATGTTTATTATTCATGCTAGAATTGTATTAACCGGAAACTTAGTACACGTGTGAATACATAGACAAAACAGAGTGTCCCTAGTATGCCTCTACTTGACTAGCTCGTTAATCAAAGATGGTTGTAGTTTCCTGACCAAAGACATGTGTTGTCATTTGATGAACGGGATCACATCATTAGAGAATGATGTGATGGACAAGACCCATCCGTTAGCTTAGCATAATGATCGTTAAGTTTTATTACTATTGCTTTCTTCATGACTTATACATATTCCTCTAACTATGAGATTATGCAACTCCCAAATACCAGAGGAACACCTTGTGTGCTATCAAACGTCACAACGTAACTGGGTGATTATAAAGATGCTCTACAGGTGTCTCTGAAGGTGTTTGTTGGGTTGGCATAGATCAAGATTAGGATTTGTCACTCCGAGTATCGGAGAGCTATCTCTGGGCCTTCTCGGTAATGCACATCACTATAAGCCTTGCAAGCAATGTGACTAATGAGTTAGTTACGAGATGATGCATTATGGAATGAGTAAAGATACTTGCGGGTAACGAGATTGAACTAGGTATGATGATACCGACGATTGAATCTCGGGCAAGTAACATACCAATGACAAAGGGAATAACATATGTTGTTATTGCGGTTTGACCGATAAAGATCTTCGTAGAATATGTAGGAACCAATGTGCACATTCAGGTTCCGTTGTTGGTTATTGATTGGAGATGTGTCTCGGTCATGTCTACATAGTTCTCGAACCCGTAGGGTCCACATGCTTAACGTTCGATGATGATTTGCATTATGAGTTATGTGTTTTGATGATCAAAGATTGTTCGGAGTCCCGGATGAGATCACGGACATGATGAGGAGTCTCGAAATGGTCGATAGGTAAAGATTGATATATTGTACGATGGTATTTCGACACCGGATGTGATCCGGATACTATCGAGTATTTATCGGACTACCGGGGGGGGGGGGGTGTTACTGGAACCCCCGCGGGAAAGATATGGGCCACATGGACCATAGCAGGGGAGCACACCAGCCCACAAGGGTGGCTCCTGCCCCCTAAGGAAGGAGGCCAAGTGGGGAAGGAAAAGGGGGTTAGGCCCCCCTTTCCTTCTCTCCCTCCTCTTCCCTTTTCCCCCTCCGGAAATAAGGAAAGGGGGGAGGCCGATTTGAGGAGGACCCCAAGTAGGATTGCTCCTACTCGGGGCGCTCCCTTGGCTGCCTCTCCTCCCCTCCAATCTATATATATGTGGGTGGGGGGTACCGCTGGAACACACACCAACAATTGTTAGTTGTGTGCGGCGCCCCCTCCACAGTTTACGCCTCCGGTCCTATCTTCTTAGTGCTTAGGCGAAGCCCTGCGCGGATCACTTCACCATCACCGTCACCACGCCGTTGTGCTGACGGAACTCATCGACTTCCTCGACACTTTGCTGGATCAAGAGTTTGAGGAATGTCATCGAGCTGAACGGGTGCAGAACTCGGAGGTGTCGTACGTTCGGTGCTTGATCGGTAGGAACGAGAAGAAGTTCGACTACATCAACCATGTTGTCAAACACTTCCACTTTCGGTCTATGAGGGTATGTGCACACTGATACGTCTCCAACGTATCTACTTTTTCTCACGTTGTTCCTCTTGTTTTGGACTCTAATTTGCATGATTTGAATGAAACTAACCCCGGACAGACGCTGTTTTCAGCACAACTACCATGGTGTTGATTTTTTGTGCAAAAATAAAAGTTCTCGGAATGGAACGAAACTTTTCGAGGAATTTTTATATAATATATAAGAATTTCTGGAGCCAAGACCTACCGGAGAGGGCCCCCTGGGTGGGCACAACCCACCAGTGTGCGCCCCTCTCCTAGCGCGCCCAGGTGGGTTGTACCCACCTGGTGGCCCCGCAGACCTCAACCCTGACACTATAAATTCCTATTTTCAGAGAGAAAAAATAGATAGAAAGAATTATCATGATCCACAAGACGGAGCCGCTGCCAAGCCCTGTTCTTCCTCGCGAGGGCATATCTGGAGTCCGTTTGGGGCTCCGGAGAGGGGGATCTTCGTTCTTCGTCATCACCAACCCTTCTCCATCACCAATTCCATGATGCTCCCCACTGGGAGTGAGTAATTTCTTCGTAGGCTCGCTGGTCGGTAAGGAGTTGGATGAGATTCATCATGTAATCGAGTTAGTTTTGTTAGAGCTTGATCCCTAGTATCCACTATGTTCTTAGATTGATGTTGCTATGACTTTGCTTCTTAATGCTTGTCACTTTGGACCCGGGTGCCATGATTTCAGATCCGAACCGTTTATGTTATCATCATTATATCCATGTTCTAGATCTGATCTTGCAAGTTATAGTCACCTACTACGTGTTATGATCGGGCAACCCAGAAGTGACAACAACCGGGCCCACTCCCGGTGATGACCGTAGTTTGAGGAGTTCATGTATTCACTATGTGTTAATGCTTTGTTCCAGTTCTCTATTAAAATGAGGCCTTAATATCCCTTAGTTTACAATATGGACCCCGCTGCCATGGGAGGGTAGGACAAAAGATGTCATGCAAGTTCTTTTAATAAAGCACGTATGACTATTTACGAAATACATGCCTACATTATATTGATGATCTGGAGCTAGTGTCGTATCGCCCTAGGTTATAACTGTCACACGATGAATATCATCCAACAAGTCACCGATCCAATGCCTATGAACTTTTCCATATCGTTTCTGCTAAGTTACTAGTGCTATCATCACTGTTACACTTGCTACAAAATTATTGCTATCACTGTTACTGTTACTATTGCTGCTGTCACTACTATGAAACTACTTTGCTGCAGATAATTAATCTCCAAGTGTGGTTGAATTGACAACTCAGCTGCTAATACCTTCAAATATTCTTTGGCTCCCCTTGTGTCGAATCTATAAATTTGGGCTGAATACTTTACCCTCGAAAACTGTTGCGATCCCCTATGTTGGGGAACGTAGCAGAATTTTAAAATTTTCTACGCATCACCAAGATCAATCTATGGAGTCATCTAGCAACGAGGGAGAGGGGAGTGCATCTACATACCCTTGTAGATCGCGAGCTGAAGCGTTCAAGAGAACGGGGTTGATGGAGTCATACTCGTCGTGATCCAAATCACCAATGACCTAGCGCCGAACGGACGACACCTCTGCGTTCAACACACGTACGGTTGGGAAGACATATCCTCCAACTTGATCCAGCAAAGGGGGAAGGAGAGGTTGATGGAGATCCAGCAGCACGACGGCATGGTGGTGGAAGCAACAGTGATCTCGGCAGGGCTTCGCCAAGCTCAGGGAGAGGGAGAGGTGTCACGGGAGGGAGAGGGAGGCGCTAGGGACTAGCGTGTGGCTGCCCTCCCTCCCCCCACTATATATAGGACCCCTAGGGGGGCGCCGGCCCTAGGAGATTCAATCTCCAAGGGGCGGTGGCGGCCAAGGGGGTGGAGTGCCCCCCAAGCCAAGTGGGGCGCCCCCCACCCCTAGGGTTTCCAACCCTAAGCGCAGGGGGAGGCCCAAGGGGGGCGCACCAGCCCACTAGGGGCTGGTTACGCTCCCACTTCAGCCCATGGGGCCCTCCGGGATAGGTGGCCCCACCTGGTGGACCCCCGGGACCCTTCCGGTGGTCCCGGTACAATACCGGTGACCCCTGAAACTTTCCCGATGGCTGAAACTTGACTTCCTATATATAAATCTTCACCTCCGGACCATTCCGGAACTCCTCGTGATGTCCGGGATCTCATCCGGGACTCCGAACAACTTTCGGGTTACGTATACTAATATCTCAACAACCCTAGCGTCACCGAACCTTAAGTGTGTAGACCCTACGGGTTCGGGAGACACACAGACATGACCGCGACGACTCTCCAGTCAATAACCAACAGCGGGATCTGGATACCCATGTTGGCTCCCACATGTTCCACGATGATCTCATTGGACGAACCATGATGTCGATGATTCGATCAATCCCGTATACAATTCCCTTTGTCAATCGGTACGTTACTTGCCCGAGCTCGATCGTCGGTATCCCAATACCTCGTTCAATCTCGTTACCGGCAAGTCACTTTACTCGTACCGTAATGCATGATCCTGTGATCAACCACTTGGTCACATTGAGCTCATTATGATGATGCATTACCGAGTGGGCCCAAGAGATACCTCTCCGTCATACGGAGTGACAAATCCCAGTCTCGATTCGTGCCAACCCAACAGACACTTTCGGAGATACTCGTAGTGCACCTTTATAGTCACCCAGTTACGTTGTGACGTTTGGCACACCCAAAGCACTCTTACGGTATCTGGGAGTTGCACAATCTCATGGTCTAAGGAAATGATACTTGACATTCGGAAAAGCTATAGCAAACGAACTACACGATCTTTGAGCTATGCTTAGGATTGGGTCTTGTCCATCACATCATTCTCCTAATGATGTGATCCCGTTATCAATGACATCCAATGTCCATAGTTAGGAAACCATGACTATCTTTTGATCAACGAGCTAGTCAACTAGAGGCTCACTAGGGACGTGTTGTGGTCTATGTATTCACACATGTATTACGATTTCTGGATAACACAATTATAGCATGAACAATAGACAATTATCATGAACAATGAAATATAATAATAACCATTTTATTATTGCCTCTAGGGCATATTTCCAACAGTCTCCCACTTGCACTAGAGTTAATAATCTAGTTACATTGTGATGAATCGAACACCCATAGAGTTCTGGTGTTGATCATGTTTTGCTCTAGGGAGAGGTTTAGTCAACAGATCTGCCACATTCAGGTCCGTATGTACTTTACAAATATCTATGTCTCCATTTTGAACACTTTCACAAATGGAGTTGAAGCGACGCTTGATATGCCTGGTCTTCCTATGAAACCTGAGCTCCTTGGCAAGGGCAATAGCTCCAATGTTGTCACAGAAGAGAGTGATTGGCCCCGACGCATTGGGTATGACTCCTAGGTCGGTGATGAACTCCTTCATCCAGATTGCTTCTTGTGCTGCCTCCGAGGCTGCCATGTACTCCGCTTCACATGTAGATCCCGCCACAACACCTTGCTTGCAACTGCACTAGCTTACTGCCCCACCATTCAAAATATACACATATCCGGTTTGTGACTTAGAGTCATCCAGATCTGTGTCGAAGCTAGCATCAACGTAACCCTTTACGACGAGCTCTTCGTCACCTCCATAAATGAGAAACATATCCTTAGTCCTCTTCAGGTACTTCAGGATATTCTTGACCGCTGTCCAGTGTTACATGCCGGGATCACTTTGGTACCTTCCTACCAAACTTACGGCAAGGTTTACATCAGGTCTGGTACACAACATAGCATACATGATAGACCCTATGGCCGAGGCATAGGGGACGACACTCATCTTTTCTCTATCTTCTGCCGTGGTCGGGCATTGAGCCGTGCTCAATCTGGTACCTTGCAATACAGGCAAGAACCCATTCTTTGACTGATCCATATTGAACTTCTTCAATATCTTGTCAAGGTACGTACTCTGTGAAAGACCAATGAGGCGTCTCGATCTATCTCTATAGATCTTGATGCCTAATATGTAAGCAGCTTCTCCAAGATCCTTCATTGAAAAACACTTGTTCAAGTAGGCCTTTATGCTTTCCAAGAATTCTATATCATTTCCCATCAACAGTATGTCATCCACATACAATATGAGAAATGCTACAGAGCTCCCACTCACTTTCTTGTAAATGCAGGCTTCTCCATAAGTCTGCATAAACCCAAATGCTTTGATCATCTCATCAAAACGAATGTTCCAACTCCGAGATGCTTGCACCAGCCCATAGATCGAGCGTTGGAGCTTGCACACCTTGTCAGCATTCTTAGGATCAACAAAACCTTCCGGCTGCATCATATACAATTCTTCCTTAAGGAAACCATTAAGGAATGCCGTTTTGACGTCCATTTGCCATATCTCATAATCATAGAATGCGGCAATTTCTAACATGATTCGGATGGACTTCAGCTTCGCTACGGGTGAGAAAGTCTCATCGTAGTCAACCCCTTGAACTTGTCGATAACCCTTAGCGACAAGCCGAGCTTTATAGATGGTTACATTACCATCCGCATCTGTCTTCTTCTTAAAGATCCATTTATTTTCTATGGCTCGCAGATCATCGGGCAAGTCAATCAAAGTCCATACTTCGTTTTCATACATGGATCCTATCTCGGATTTCATGGCTTCTAGCCATTTGTCGGAATCTGGGCCCGCCATCGCTTCCTCATAGTTCGAAGGTTCACCGTTGTCTAACAACATGATTTCCAGGATAGGGTTGCCGTACCACTCTGGTGTGGAACATGTCCTTGTGGACCTACGAAGTTCAGTAGCAACTTGATCTGAAGTTTCATGATCATCATCATTAACTTCCTCTCTAGTCGGTGCAGGCACCTCAGGAACATTTTCTTGAGTTGCGCCACTTTTCGGTTCAATAGGTAATACTTCATCAAGTTCTACTTTCCTCCCACTTACTTCTTTCGAGAGGAACTCTTTCTCTAGAAAGGACCCATTCTTGGCAACAAAGATCTTGCCTTCGGATCTGAGGTAGAAGGTATACCCAATAGTTTCTTTAGGGTATCCTATGAAGACACATTTTTCAAATTTGGGTTTGAGCTTTTCAGTTTGAAGTTTCTTGACATAAGCATCACATCCCCAAACTTTTAGAAACGCAGCTTAGGTTTCTTCCCAAACCATAATTCATACGGTGTCGTCTCTACGGATTTCGACGGAGCCCTATTTAAAGTGAATGCGGCAGTCTCTAAAGCATAGCCCCAAAATGACAGCGGTAGATCGGTAAGAGACATCATAGATCGCACCATATCCAATAGAGTGCGATTACGACGTTCGGACACACCATTACGCTGAGGTGTTCCAGGCGGCGTGAGTTGTGAAACTATTCCACATTTCCTTAAGTGCATGCCAAATTCGTGACTCAAGTATTCTCCCCCACGATCTGATCGCAAGAACTTGATTTTCCTGTCATGTTGATTCTCAACCTCACTCTGAAATTCCTTGAACTTTTCAAGGTCTCAGACTTGTGTTTCATTAAGTAGACATACCCATATCTACTCAAGTCATCATTGAGGGTGAGAACATAATGATAGCCACCGTGAGCCTCAACACTCATTGGACCGCACACATCAGTATGTATGATTTCCAATAAGTTGGTTGCTCGCTCCATTGTTCCTGAGAACAGAGTCTTGGTCATTTTACCCATGAGGCATGGTTCACACGTGTCAAATGATTCGTAATCAAGAGACTCCAAAAGTCCATCCGCATGGAGCTTCTTCATGCGTTTGACACCTATGTGACCAAGGCGGCAGTGCCACAAGTATGTGGGACTATCATTATCAACCTTACATCTTTTGGTATTCACACTATGAATATGTGTAACATTACGCTCGAGATTCATTAAGAATAAACCATTCACCAGCGGGGCATGACCATAAAACATATCTCTCATATAATAGAACAACCATTATTCTCGGATTTAAATGAGTAGCCATCTCGAATTAAACAAGATCCTGATACAATGTTCATGCTCAAAGCTGGCACTAAATAACAATTATTGAGGTTTAAAACTAACCCCGTAGGTAAATGTAGAGGTAGCGTGCCGACGGCGATCACATCGACCTTCGAACCATTCCCGACGCGCATCGTCACCTCGTCCTTCGCCAGTCTCTGCTTATTCCGCAGCTCCTGCTTTGAGTTACAAATGTGAGCAACCGCACCGGTATCAAATACCCAGGAGCTACTACGAGTACTGGTAAGGTACACATCAAATACATGTATATCACATATACCTTTAGTGTTGCCGGCCTTCTTGTCCGCTAAGTATTTGGGGCAGTTCTGCTTCCAGTGACCACTTCCCTTGCAATAAAAACACTCAGTCTCAGGCTTGGGTCCATTCTTTGGCTTCTTCTCGGCAGCTTGCTTACCGGGTGCGGCAACTCCCTTGCCGTCCTTCTTGAAGTTCTTTTTACCCTTGCCTTTCTTGAACTTAGTGGTTTTATTAACCATCAACACTTGATGTCCCTTTTTGATCTCCACCTCCGCTGATTTCAGCATTGAATATACCTCAGGAATGGTCTTTTCCATCCCCTGCGTATTGAAGTTCATCACAAAGCTCTTGTAGCTCGGTGGAAGCGTCTGAAGGATTCTGTCAATGACCGCGTCATCCGGGAGATTAACTCCCAGCCGAGTCAGGCGGTTATGTAACCCAGACATTTTGAGTATGTGCTCACTGACAGAACTATTTTCCTCCATCTTACAACTGAAGAACTTGTCGGAGACTTCATATCTCTCGACCCGGGCATGAGCTTGGAAAACCATTTTCAGCTCTTCGAACATCTCATATGCTCCGTGTTGCTCAAAACGCTTTTGGAGCCCCGGTTCTAAGCTATAAAGCATGCCGCACTGAACGAGGGAGTAATCATCAGCACGTGACTGCCAAGCGTTCATAACGTCTTGGTTCTCTGGGATGGGTGCGTCACCTAGCGGTGCTTCTAGGACATAATCTTTCTTGGCAGCTATGAGGATGATCCTCAGGTTCTGGACCCACTCTGTATAGTTGCTGCCATCATCTTTCAGCTTGGTTTTCTCTAGGAACGCGTTGAAGTTGAGGACAACATGGGCCATTTGATCTACAAGACATATTGTAAAGATTTTAGACTAAGTTCATGATAATTAAGTTCATCTAATCAAATTATTCAATGAACTCCCACTCAGATAGACATCCCTCTAGTCATCTAAGTAAAACATGATCCGAGTCAACTAGGCCGTGTCCGATCATCACGTGAGACGGACTAGTCAACATCGGTGAACATCTTCATGTTGATCGTATCTTCTATACGACTCATGCTCGACCTTTCTGTCTTCCGTGTTCCGAGGCCATGTCTGTACATGCTAGGCTCGTCAAGTCAACCTAAGTGTATTGCGTGTGTAAATCTGGCTTACACCTGTTGTATTCGAACGTTAGAATCTATCACACCCGATCATCACATGGTGCTTCGAAACAACGAACCTTCGCAACGGTGCATAGTTAGGGAGAACACTTTCTTAAAATTATTACGAGGGATCATCTTATTTAAGCTACCGTCGTTCTAAGCAAATAAGATGTAAAACATGATAAACATCACATGCAATCAAATAGTGACATGATATGGCCAATATCATTTGCTCCTTTTGATCTCCATCTTCGGGGCTCCATGATCATCGTTGTCACCGGCATGACACCATGATCTCCATCATCGTGTCTTCTTGAAGTTGTCCCGTCATCTATTACTTCTACTACTATGGCTAACGCTTTAGCAATAAAGTAAAGTAATTACATGACGTTTATATTGACATGCAGGTCATAAATAAATTAAGACAACTCCTATGGCTCCTGCCGGTTGTCATACTCATCGACATGCAAGTCGTGATTCCTATTAAAAGAACATGATCAATCTCATACATCACATATATCATTCATCACATCCTTTTGGTTTTGGCCATATCACATCACACGGCACATGCTGCAAAAACAAGTTAGACGTCCTCTAATTGTTGTTGCAAATTTTTACGTGGCCGCTATAGGTTTCTAGCAAGAACGTTTCTTACCTACGCCAAAACCACAACATGATATGCCAATTTCTATTTACCCTTCATAAGGACCCTTTTCATCGAATCCGATCCGACTAAAGTGGGAGAGACAGACACCCGCTAGCCACCTTATGCAACTAGTGCATGTCAGTCGGTGGGACCAGTCTCACGTAAGCGTACGTGTAAGGTCGGTCCGGGCCGCTTCATCCCATGATGCCGCCGAATCAAGATAAGACTAGTAACGGCAAGTAAATTGACAATGTCGACGCCCACAACTGCTTTGTGTTCTACTCGTGCATAGAAACTACGCATAGACCTAGCTCATGATGCCACTGTTGGGGAACGTAGCAGAATTTTAAAATTTTCTACGCATCACCAAGATCAATCTATGGAGTCATCTAGCAACGAGGGAGAGGGGAGTGCATCTACATACCCTTGTAGATCGCGAGCGGAAGCGTTCAAGAGAACGGGGTTGATGGAGTCGTACTTGTCGTGATCCAAATCACCGATGACCTAGCGCCAAACGGACGGCACCTCCGCGTTCAACACACGTACGGTTGGGAAGACGTCTCCTCCAACTTGATCTAGCAAGGGGGAAGGAGAGGTTGATGGAGATCTAGCAGCACGACAGCATGGTGGTGGAAGCAACGATGATCTCGGCAGGGCTTCGCCAAGCTCAGGGAGAGGGAGAGGTGTCACGGGAGGGAGAGGGAGGCGCTAGGGACTAGCGTGCGGCTGCCCTCCCTCCCCCCACTATATATAGGACCCCTAGGGGGGGCAGCCCTAGGAGATGCAATCTCCAAGGGGGGGCGGCGGCCAAGGGGGTGGAGTGCCCCCCAAGCCAAGTGGGGCGCCCCCCACCCCTAGGGTTTCCAACCCTAGGCGCAGGGGGAGGCCCAAGGGGGGCGCACCAGCCCACTAGGGGCTGGTTCCCCTCCCACTTCAGCCCATGGGGCCCTCCGAGATAGGTGGCCCCACCCGGTGGACCCCCGGGACCCTTTCGGTGGTCCCGGTACAATACCGGTGACCCCCGAAACTTTCCCGATGGCCGAAACTTGACTTCCTATATATAAATCTTCACCTCCTGACCATTTCGGAACTCCTCGTGACATCTGGGATCTCATCCGGGACTCCGAACAACTTTCAGGTTACCGTATACTAATATCTCAACAACCCTAGCGTCACCGAACCTTAAGTGTGTAGACCCTACGGGTTTGGGAGACACGCAGACATGACTGAGACGACTCTCCGGTCAATAACCAACAACGGGATCTAGATACCCATGTTGGCTCCCACATGTTCCACGATGATCTCATCAGATGAACCATGATGTCGAGGATTCGATCAATCCCGTATACAATTCCGTTTGTCAATCAGTACGTTACTTGCCCGAGACTCGATTGTCGGTATCCCAATACCTCGTTCAATCTCATTACCGGCAAGTCACTTTACTCGTACCGTAATGCATGATCCCGTGATCAACCACTTGGTCACATTGAGCTCATTATGATGATGCATTACCGAGTGGGCCCAAGAGATACCTCTTCGTCATACGGAGTGACAAATCCCAGTCTCGATTTGTGCCAACCCAACAGACACTTTTGGAGATACTCGTAGTGCACCTTTATAGTCACCCAGTTACGTTGTGATGTTTGGCACACCCAAAGCACTCCTACGGTATCCGGGAGTTGCACAATCTCATGGTCTAAGGAAATGATACTTGACATTTGGAAAAGCTATAGCAAACGAACTACACGATCTTTGAGCTATGCTTAGGATTGGGTCTTGTCCATCACATCATTCTCCTAATGATGTGATCCTGTTATCAATGACATCCAATGTCCATAGTCAGGAAACCATGACTATCTTTTGATCAACGAGCTAGTCAACTAGAGGCTCACTAGGGACGTGTTGTGGTCTATGTATTCACACATGTATTACGATTTCCGGATAACACAATTATAGCATGAACAATAGACAATTATCATGAACAATGAAATATAATAATAACCATTTTATTATTGCCTCTGGGGTATATTTCCAACACCCTATACTTCTGGGTTATCACACACTCTCCCCCTCTCGTTGCTATGCATCTCCTAGATAGATCTTGTGTGAGCGTTTGATTTTTTTTGAAATTGCATGCTACGTTTCCCAACAGTGGCATCATGAGGCAGGTCTATGCGTAGATGATATGCACGAGTAGAACACAAAAAGTTGTGGGTGGTGATAGTCATACTGCTTACCACCAATGTCTTATTTTGATTCGGCAGTATTGTGGGATGAAGCGGCCCGGACCAACCTTACATGTCCATGCACATGACACCAGTTCCACCGACAAACATGCAACTAGTTTTGCATAACGGTGGCTGGCGGGTGTCTATTTCTCCTACTTTAGTTGAATCAAATTTGACTGCGTCCGGTCCTTGAAGAAGGTTAAAACAGCAAACGTGATGAAACACCATTGTGGTTCGATGCGTAGGTAAGAACGGTTCTTGCTTGAAGCCCATAGTAGCCACGTAAAACTTAACAACAAAGTAGAGGACGTCTAACTTGTTTTTGCAGGGCATGCTGTGATGTGATATTGTCAAGACATGATGTGACATACGTTATTGTATGAGATGATCATGTCTTGTGAAAGTTATCGGCAACCGATAGGAGCCTTATGGTTGTTTCTTTATTGTATGAAATGCAAACGCCGTGTAATTGCTTTACTTTATCACTATGCGTTATTGATAGTTGTATAACCAATAGTTGGTGAGACGACCATGATGCTATGATGGAGATCAAGGTGTCGAGCCGATGACAATGGAGATCATGACGATGCTTTGGAGATGGAGATCAAAAGCACAAGATGATGATGGCCATATCATGTCACATATTTTGATTGCATGTGATGTTTATCTTTTATGCATCTTATTTTGCTTAGTATGGCGGTAGCATTATAAGATGATTCCTTAACTAAAATTTCAAGGTATAAGTGTTATCCCTGAGTATGCACCGTTGCGATAGTTCATCGTGCTGAGACACCACGTGATGATCAAGTGTGATAGGCCTTACGTTCACATACAACGGGTGCAAGACAGTTTTGCACATGCACAATACTCAGGTTAAACTTGACGAGCCTAGCATGCACAAACATGGCCTCGGAACACTGGAGACCGAAAGGTCGAACATTAATCATATAGTAGATATGATCAACATAGAGATGTTCACCATTGAAGACTACTCCATCTCACGTGATGATCAGACATGGTTTAGTTGATTTGGATCACGTATCATTTAGATGACTTGATGGATGTCTATCTAAGTGGGAGTTCATAAGTAATTTGATTAATTGAACTTAATTTATCATGAACTTAGTCCTGATAGTATTTGCATATCTATGTTGTAGGAAAATAGCTCGTGTATAGCTCCCCTGTTTTATTTTTGATATGTTCCTAGCGAAAACTAAGTTGAAAGATGATAGTAGCAATGATGCGGACTGGGTCCATGATCTGAGGATTATCCTCATTGCTGCACAGAAGAATTATGTCCTTGATGCACCGCTGGGTGACATACCTATTGCAGGAGCAGATACAGATGTTATGAACGTATGGCAAGCTCGACATGATGACTACTTAACAGTTTAGTGCTTTATGGCTTAGAACCGGGACTTCAAAAATGTTTTGAACGCCACGGAGCATAGGAGATGTTCCAAGAGTTGAAATTGGTATTTCAGACTCATGCCTGTGTCGAGAGGTATGAGACCTCTGACAAGTACTTTTCCTACAAGATGGAGGAGAATAGCTCAGCCAGCGAGCATGTGCTCAGAATGTCTGGGTACTACAATCGCTTGAATCAAGTGGGAGTTAATCTTCTAGATAAGATAGTGATTGACAAAGTTCTCTAGTCACTATCACCAAGTTACTAGAACTTCGTGATGAACTATAATATGCAAGGGATGGTGAAAACGATTCCCGAAGCTCTTCGCGATGCTGAAATCGGCGAAGGTAGAAATCAAGAAAAAGCATCAAGTGTTGATGGTTTACAAGACCACTAGTTTCAATTAGAAGGCAAGGGAAAGAAAGGAAACTTCAAGAAGAATGGCAAGCAAGTTGCCACTCCCATGAAGAAGCCCAAAGCTAGACCCAAGCCTGAAACTGAGTGCTTCTACTGCAAAGGAAATGGTCATTGGAAGTGGAACTGTCCCAAATACTTGGCGGATAAGAAGGATGGCAAAGTGAACAAAGGTATATATGATATACATGTTATTGATGTGTAATTTACTAGTGTTCATAGCAACCCATGGGTATTTGATACCGGTTCAGTTGCTGAGATTAGTAACTTGAAATAGGAGTTGCATAATGATCAGAGACTAGTTAAGAACGAAGTGACGATGTGTGTTGGAAGTGATTCCAAGGTTGATACGTTCACCATCGCACACTCCCTCTACCTGCGGGATTAATGTTGAACTAAAATAAATGTTATTTGGTGTTTGCGTTGAGCATGAATATGATTAGATCATGTTTATTACAACAAGGTTATTCATTTAAGTCAGAGAATAATTGTTGCTCTATTTACATGAATAAAACCTTCTATGGTCATACACCCAAGGTGAATGGTTTATTGAATCTCAATCGTAGTGATACACATATTCATAATATTGATGCCAAAAGATGCAAAATTAATAATGATAGTGCAACATATTTGTGGCACTGCCGTTTAGGTCATATTGGTGTAAAGCGCATGAAGAAACTCCATGTAGATGGGCTTTTGGAATCACTTGATTATGAATCATTTGATACTTGCAAACCATGCCTCACGGACAAGATGACTAAAACTCTGTTCTTCGGAACAATGGAGCAAGCTAACGACTTATTGAAAATAATACATACTGATGTATGCGGACCGATGAGTATTGAAACACGCGGCGAGTATATATCGTTATTTTCTGACCTTCACAAACGGTTTGAGCAGATATGGGTATATCTACTTAATGAAACACAAGTCTGAAACATTTGAAAAGTTCATAGAATTTCAGAGTGAATTAGAGAATCATCGTAACAAGAAAATAAAGTTTCTACGATCTGATCATGGAGGGGAATATTTGAGTTATGAGTTTGGACTTCATTTAAAACAATGTGGAATAGTTTCACAACTCACGCCACCTGGAACACCACAGTGTAATGGTGTGTCCGAACGTCGTAACCGTACTTTATTAGATACGGTGCAATCTATGATGTCCCTTACCGATTTACCACTATCGTTTTTTGGGGTCATGCATTAGGGACAACTGCATTCACGTTATTAGGGCACCATCTAAATCCGTTGAGACAACACCGTATGAACTGTGGTTTGGCAAGAAACCTAAATTGTCGTTTCTTAAAATTTGGGGTTGCGATGCTTATGTGAAAAAGCTTCAGCCTGATAAGCTCAAACCCAAATCGGAGAAGTGCGCCTTCATAGGATACCCAAATGAAACTGTTGGGTACACCTTCTGCCATAGATCCGGAGGCAAGATCTTTGTTGCTAAGAATGGATCCTTTCGAGAGAAGGATTTCTCTCGAAAGAAGTGAGTGGGAGGAAAGTAGAACTTTTTGAGGTAATTGTATCTTCTCTCAAATTGGAAAGTAGCTCATCACAGAAAACCATTCTCGTGATGCCTACACCAACTAGAGAGGAAGCTAATGATAATGATCATGAAACTTCAGATCAACTTACTACCAAACCTCGTAGATCAACCAGAGCACGTTCCACACCAGAGTGGTATGGTAATACTATTCTGGAAGTCATGTTGCTAGACCATGACGAACCTATGAACTATGAAGAAGCAATGATGAGCCCAAATTCCGTTAAATGTCTCGAGGCCATGAAATCTGAGATAGGATCTATGTATGAGAACAAAGTGTAGACTTTGGTTGACTTGCCCGATGATCGGCGAGCCATAGAGAATAAATGGATCTTAAAGAAGAAGACTGATGCTGATGGTAATGTTACTGTCTACAAAGCTCGACTTGTCGCAAAAGGATTTTGACAAGTTCAAGGAGTTGACTACGATGAGAATTTCTCACCCGTAGCGATGCTTGAGTCTGTCCGAATCATGTTAGCAATTGCCGCATTTTATGATTATGAAAACTGGCAAATGGACATCAAAACTGCATTCCTTAAAGGATTTATTAAATAAGAGTTGTATATGATGCAACCAGAAGGTTTTGTCGATCCTAAAGGTGCTAACAAAGTGTGCAAGCTCCAGTGATCCATCTATGGACTGGTGCTAGCATCTCATAGTTGGAATGTACGCTTTGATAAGGTGATCAAAGCATATGGTTTTATACGGACTTATCATGAATCCTGTATTTACAAGAAAGTGAGTGGGAGCTATGTAGCATTTCTGATATTATATGTGGATGACATATTATTAATTGGAAATGATATAGAATTTCTGGATAGCATAAAAGGATACTTGAATAAAGAATTTTTTTAATGAAAGACCTCGGTGAAGCTACTTATATATTGGGCATCAAGATCTATACGGATAGATCGAGGCGATTAATAGGACTTTCAAAAAGCACATACCTTGACAAGATTTTGAAGAAGTTTGAAATGGATCGGTCAAAGAAAAGGGTTCTTGCCTGTGTTGCAAGGTGTAAAGTTGAGTAAGACTCAAAGCCCGACCACGGCAGAAGATAGAGAGAGAATGCAAGTCATTCCCTATGCCTCAGCCATTGGTTCTATGAAGTATGCCATGTTGTGTACCAGACATATTGTGTACCTTGCCATGAGTTTAGCAAGGGGGTACAATAGTGATCCAGGAGTAGATCACTGGACAGCGGTCAAAATTATCCTTAGTTACCTTAAAGAGGACTAAGGAAATGTTTCTCGGTTATGGAGGTGATAAAGAGTTCGTCGTAAAGAGTTACGTCGATGCAAGCTTTGACACTGATCTAGATGACTCTAAGTCTCAATCTAGATATTGAACATGGGAGCAATTAGCTAGAGTAGATCCATGCAGAGCATTGTAGACATAGAAATTTGCAAAATACATACGGATCTGAATGTGGCAGACCCGTTGACTAAACTTCCCTCACAAGCAAAACATGATCACACGTTAGTACTCTTTGGGTGTTAATCACATAGCGATGTAAACTAGATTATTGACTCTAGTAAACCCTTTGAGTGTTGATCACATGGCGATGTGAACTATAGGTGTTAATCACATAAAGATGTGAGCTATTGGTGTTAAATCACATTGCGATGTGAACTAGATTATTGACTCTAGTGCAAGTGGGAGACTGGAGGAAGTATGCCCTAGAGGCAATAATGAAGTTGTTATTTTATATTTCCTTATATCATAATAAATGTTTATTATTCATGTTAGAATTTGTCGGCGTTCTGGGACCGGGGGTGCCCAGACTTGCCTGCCTGCGGCCCAATGCGTGGCTCCACCAACGGCCTGGTACGGCCCAGCTTCAGCAGCGACCACCCAAGACCCTCCCGAGGGGCCAAGCCTCGCGAGGCGGACGACACCAAGACCTCCCTGGGGGTGGCCTCACTAGGCCGGCTCCCGAGGAGCGGAGATATCTATGCAAGGGGCACCTCGCGAGGTTCGCGTGACGTGAGCCATGGAGACCAAGGAGAAGCGGGCGCCAGCGGGCGCAGTGTGCCAGTTCCCTCTTTGGTGCTAAGGAGGCAAGCACAGGCGCAGGGTCCTGAGGAATCAGGCAATGGTTTCCATATCGGTGCAATAAGACCAAGACCAGCAGGACGGCAGGACGGAGGTCATCGCGGAGCCCACAACAGCGTCACCACCAGAGCCTTTAGCAGGGGAAGACCACCTTTTCTTAGGATAGCTTGTACTAGTTGTCCCCATCAAACTTGGCCGTTGTGGGATCCCTTCCCGCCTAAACATTTGGGACCAAGGCCACTATAAATAGGACTTAGCCACCACCATAGAGGGGATCGGATTCATTCCACCCTGACGAGCTCACCAGTTCTTCTAGCTCAAGAACACCTCACCTCCCGAGGTTGTTCATCCATTGTACAAGTTCATCGTCAGCCCCCCGAGGCAATCCACCCAAAAAATGGAGTATGGTATTACACCGCAAGGTGGCCCAAACCAGTATAAACCCTCGTGTCTCTTATTCTTTGGGTCCGTCGAGCTAGGCCATGATAACCCACAAGTATAGGGGATCGCAACAGTTTTTGAGGGTAGAGTATTCAACCCAAATTTATTGATTCGACACAAGGGGAGCCAACGAGTATTCTCAAGTATTAGCAGTTGAGTTGTCAATTCAACCACACCCGAAAGACTTAATATCCGCAACAAAATATTTAGTAGCAAAGTAGTATGGAAGTAACGGTAACGGTGTCAAAAGTAACAGTAGTAGTTTTTGTAGCAATCGTAACAGTGGCAACGGAAAAGTAACTAAGCAAAGATCAATATGTGAAAAGATCGTAGGCAATGGATCAATGATGGATAATTATGTCAGATGCGATTCCTCATGCAACAGTTATAACGTAGGGTGACACAGAACTAGCTCCAGTTCATCAATGCAATGTAGGCATGTATTCCGAATATAGTCATACGTGCATATGGAAAAGAACTTGCATGACATCTTTTGTCCTACCCTCCCGTGGCAGCGGGGTCCTATTGGAAACTAAGGGATATTAAGGCCTCCTTTTAATAGAGTACCAGACCAAAGCATTAACACTTAGTGAATACATGAACTCCTCAAACTACGGTCATCACCGGGAGTGGTCCCGATTATTGTCACTTCGGGGTTGCCGGATCATAACACATAGTAGGTGACTATTGACTTGCAAGATAGGATCAAGAACTCACATATATTCATGAGAACATAATAGGTTCAGATCTGAAATCATGGCAATCGGGCCCTAGTGACAAGCATTAAGCATAGAAAGTCATAGCAACATCAATCTTAGAACATAATGGATACTAGGGATCAAACCCTAACAAAACTAACTCGATTACATGGTAAATCTCATCCAACCCATCACTATCCAGCAAGCCTATGATGAGATTAGTCATGCACGACGGTGAGCATCATGAAATTGGTGATGGAGGATGGTTGATGATGACGATGGCGACGGATTCCCCTCTCTGGAGCCCCGAACGGACTCCAGATCAGCCCTCCCGAGGAAGATTAGGGCTTGGCGGCGGCTCCGTATCATAAAACATGATGAATCCTTCTCCCTGATTTTTTCCTCCCCGAAAGTGAATATATGGAGTTGGGGCTGAGGTCGATGGAGTCCCAGGGGGCCCACGAGGCAGGGGGCGCGCCCTGCACCCTCATGGACAGGGTGTGGGCCCCCTGACGCTGATTATTTTGCCAATATTTTTCATTAATTCCAAAACGTGTCTCCATGGATTTTCAGGTCATTCTGAGAACTTTTATTTCTGCACAAAAATAACACCACGACAATTCTGCTGAAAACTGCGTCAGTCCGGTTTAGTTCCATTCAAATCATGCAAGTTAGAGTCCAAAACAAGGGCAAAAGTGTTTGGAAAAGTAGATACGTTGGAGACGTATCAGGCCATGAGATCATTGAGCGAGCGAGCTAGGAATAGAGTGTTCTTCGTGCGCACCCGAGAGTTCGAACCTCACAAGGGTTTGCCAGAACCCGTAACCCGACATTTGGCACGCCAGGTAGGGGTGCGCTAAAGCCCCTCTTCCGTCGATCGACCTGTCGACACCCCGCGGTTCTGATGTCGGATGACCCGAGGACCCATGCTGACCATTGGGCTGCCTGGCCCGTCCGGGCGGCGCCGTCCACCGAAGAAGATCTCAAGTCCGCACTTCAGGTGGCCCGCACGCTGCCGAACACCGCCGGACGCGGGCGGCGCGGACCGACTCCCTCCGCCCTCGCGTCGCGGCGCACGCGCTACCGCGCAATCTTCAGGCTACGTTGCGGCAACAACACCACACACCCGACAGGAGTAGGCGAACATGCGAGCCGCACTCATCGTGGTGCGGGAGCTATTGCGATGCTGGCTGGCGGAGAGCGGCCGCGATGCACTGCTGGAGCATGTCACTGAACTGCTGGACGCTGCCTGTAGAGGTACGCCACCCTTCCGCTCCTTGCCCATGCCTCAGGTCGTGGCAGAGGCGTGTGCGAGGCCCTGACAAGCTCGTGCGCCTCCTAGAGCGCCTGGGGGACCCGACATCACCAACATGGACCCTGACGCGACCCATCCTGCCACGACGGCACCGTCGCCAGGAGGGACAAGCGCTGACGGACCACCCCGAGGACGCGCTGGAGTGCCACCCAGCGGCTACCATGGCCAGGCGCCCCGGCTCGTGGCTCAAAGCGCGGGGCATCCAGGCGATGGCTTCGGCGAGGCGACCGAAGACGCCTACGTCCCCCACATGGTGAACCTAGAGTACACGCCAGGAGAAGGCCCCAACTTGTTCCCCGAGCCAGGATGGGAAGGCGGAGCGCTCGAGACTGAGGCCTTCCATGTGTCGCCAGGAGGCTTGGCCGACCCCTTCAGCGACGATGACGGTGGGGTACAACCAATATCTCGGGAGCAAGTTTACGCTAACCATGGGCTACAGGTGAACTGGACCTCAGCAGCAAACGGAGACCCCAGGGCGGTGGCTCCGCCCTCGACGGGAGTGGTGCACTGGGGGCTGCGTGGGAGGGGCCTCGAGCCAGGGCCTCCCCCGCACCGCACGGAGCAAGGCGCTGCACGAAGGTAGGCCTTTGTCGGGGGAGGCGCCGGCGAGCCCTTCCCCCCGGCAGAGGGCCCGTGTCGAGGGCGCCGCCAGCGTCCACTTTGTCCGTTGGCCTCATCCTGGTTTTCGGACGCCCCAGCGGTGGTCGGGGGTGGTGTAGGGCCGGCCCTCGTGTGGCGATATCAAGCAAGGCTCACGCGTGTGAAGGTCTCCGCTCGTGACACTCTCACGTACTAATGAGTGGGGTTGTACATGCCCCGGAGTCTCCGAGTGCTGCGCTCGGGCCTCGGGGGCTCCCGCCCACGTCCTAGTGGAAGCACCATGCTCCGCGCTGGCCGTCGACACTGTCCCCCAATGACTATGCTCACAGCCAGTGAAAGCACTTAGCTCCGCGCTAGTAGAAAGACAAGAAGACTAGCTAGGTGCCGGACGCGGCCATTTGCCTTCCTCCCCTTTTCTGTAACTCGATTCGCTGCCCTTTCGGATTGAACTTGAAGTCTTTTTGTTGCCAAGAGTGGGGGATTTTTTCTTTGGTCTCTGCCAGTTTTATCGCATTTTGGTTGCGTGCCCTGTTTTTAAGGCTCGTACCCCCGACCCTTCGGCTCGGGGGCTAGTCGACCGACTGCACCAGGCATGTCCGGACGACCTCGGCAGGACCCTCTCAGGGCAAGAGCGTACGCGCCGCAAGATTGCCGCGTACGCATCCTGCGACGGTCTGCATGACGCTCCTGGCGTGTAACATCCCAAAATTCTAAATTTTGGAATGTTATATTGAATAGATAGATTTGATTGTTGCTTGATTGTGATGTGTGGAATTGAGTGAAATTCGTTACTTTTTGAAAGTTAAATGAGAGGGAATAAAAGGACTTTCCCAAACTTTCATTTTCCATTTATGATCTCCATGAATTCAAATTCTTTTCAAATACAAAACCCTAGAGAGAAGATGACATGACTTCCATTTATTTAAATGAAAAGGGTTGTTGAAAATATTTGAATTTCATTTGAAAATATTTCAAATTCAGAAACTTTAAGCAACTCCATGATTTTCATGAGAGAAGATAAAACGACTTCTTCAAAACATATGAAATATGAGTTGGAAGTTTTAAAAGAATTAAATTTAAACTTCCGTTGAAATTATTTTCAATTTGGAGTTATTTGGGTTTTATTCAAATTATTTTTCTCCAAAAATAAAATATATGAAAAATAGGATAACATGATTCCCTACAATAGAAAATTGGAGAGAAATAAATTTGAAATCATTTTGGTATTTTTAAAATGATTTTTATTGGGTTTTATTGCAACAGTAGCACTCTTTGCATTATTTAAATTTGTGTGGATTTTATTTAAAATGTTCAGGTTGTAGGAAATCTTTTTCTGAAAATTTTGATACATAATATGCCTAGATTATATTTTTGTTTTATCTCTTTTTGTTTTATTTCTTTTCTCTCTCTTAAAAATACTTCTTTCGAACTGGGCCGGCTCAAGCCGCGGCCCAAGACAGTCCAGCCGCTGCCACCGACATCGCCGGGGAGACCTAGCTCCGCACGATGTCGCGCCACTCCCGAGTCCGGTCGGGACTCCTCCCGAGGCCACCGCCGCACCCCTTTATATATAGCGACCCCGGGGCCCCTTGGACCCCGAGTCAGCTGCGCTGCTGCCGCCTTTAGCCACCGCCGCCGCTGCCGTCGTCGTCGCTGAGCCGCTCGTCGCCGCCGTGCACCGCCCGCGCCGCCACACACCTTGCCCGCAGCCCCGCCTCACCGCCCGCAGCCCCACTGCCGCTCGACGTCGCCGGAGACCGCCATCGCCGCGGTAAACCCTAGCCCCGATCCCCGTCGTCGGATCGAGATCTGACGATCTCGATTGGTTTCATTTTTTTTCTAGTTCCGGCTATTTAATGAACGTTCGTTCATTTAGTAGTCTTTAGTGAACGGATTCGTGAGATTAATTCTGTTTGCGAGCGTTCGCCCGATAGACTTTTCTTTTTCTGTTTTATTCAGGGACCTATTCGCGATTAAAGTTTTTACAGATTAGTCCCTAGTCTTAAAACGATCACTACTTTTTGCTCGTTGCTCGGAATTAGATGAAACCGACGCCCACTTATTCGTCTTGATCCCCTCTTTCCAGTAAAACAACTAAAACATGTTTTTGAAAGTTTAAAATTTGTTTTCAAACAGATTTGAATTCAAACTTCTTTTGTTCATAACTTGAGTTTTATAACTCCGTTTGAGTTGATTCTTTTTGCAAATCAAAGCTCTTGACCTAAATTTTTTGATAAGGCCAAATTCACATAATTTTGGTACTGTTGGAAATTGTTTTATGTTGCAGGAGTTATTTGCTTGGTTTTGATGTTTTCCGAACTGTCTTCTTCGTTCTTCCTGATCTTTTGAGTGATTGCTTATGTGTGGTTACTATTGCTTGCTCACGATAGATTGACTGGAGTGTGACGAGTAGAACTATAAGGAGTCATGAGTGCGAATCATCTTCATCAATAGTACGAGGCAAGTTCACACTTTGATCATACTTTTCATACCCAGGTTTTATGCATTAGTTTCAACCCTCAAACATTGCATGAGTAGGATTGATAACATGTGGGTATTGGGAAGTAGTTGATGAGGTAGGAACCTATTGTCCTGCATTCAAACCTTGGGAGTTACTTCTACGTTATGCTTATTGCCATGCTATGCTCGTAGACGGGATTGGGTTTGAGTGTATCCATGACAGATGCGAGATTGTTAATTAAGGTTTAAGTTAAGGTGGCTACTTTAATACTGTTGGGGATATGACTATTTGTGTAAGCCATCCAGGAGGGGCCGGGTTACGCAAATAGAGGTTCATCAGAAGCCCAAGACCAAGGCATGAAGATGGCGGTTCACTAAAAGGCTTAAAGGCCCACAGGCGACTCTGAGGCCCGTAAAGATAAACCGCCATGATGGTATGACTTGTACTATAAGGTAGAAGTAACTAGTCACCGAGCTGGACACTGTTTATGAGCCGGCCGAGACTCTGTAGGCCGCACGGCATCAACCCGTGTATATAAGGGGACGACCCGCCAGCGGCTTAGGGCGAAAAAACAACTGATCGAGAGCTAGGCATAGCGTATCTTGCTCCCTGGTCATCGAAACCTCAAGCAATTCCAACCCAACTAGACGTAGGCCTTCCTTCACCGTAAGGGGCTGAACTAGTATAAACCTCACGTGTCCTTGTCCCGACTAACCCCTTTAAGCTTCCTAGTTGCGATGGCTCCACGACTAAGTCCTTGCAAAAGGACATCTGCCGTGACAATTCCACGATAGTTGGCGCCCACCGTGGGGCCAGCGCACGATGGATTTGAGTTCTTGAAGGGCAGCTTCGAAGGGCTCAAGGGATATGCAGTTGGCAGGATGACCAAGAGTCGTCGGGGCAAGATCTACATCGACGACGAAGGATGGGGCCCTGACGCCGGCTCAATTGAGTACGGCTACCGGGTCCCCTTTGGCGGAATCCACGTCTTCATCGGCCGGATTGGTGAGCCGGGCCCTGAGCTGGACAGCTGCACCGACCACGTCGAGACGGCTCAGCGTGCGAAACCCGCCCGAGCTCAACTCGTCGTGAAGTGTGCCTTTGTGGGTTGCATCCACGGAGGTGAACTTCCTGAAGGATCTGAAGGTGATGGTGAGCCGGCTGTCCTCTCTGACGGTGATTCGTCCGCCGACTCAACAGATTCGCTGTACCAAGTTCAAGATGGTGTGCTTGGGGGCTGTTCCGATGGCAGCACTATTCCGGACCCCTCAGAGTCGCCAAACTAGGCAGGAGTCTTCATGGCTGGTACCCAACCCGGCCAAAATTCTACGGCCTCAGCGGCGATAACATCCGGGTTAGGAGCAGCCGGGGCAGGAGGCCCTGTGCGCTCATCGGCTTAGGTGCTGATGGATCTCATGGATAAACTTACGGCCTTGTTAACTGCTACAGTCGGCCCTGCGAACCAATCTGAGCATGAGGCAGAGGTGGCATAGGTTCGCGATGAGATCGCCCGGGCCAAGGAAACCTTAGCAGCTGAAGATACTAGATTAGCCACAGAGCGGGCGGCTTTGGATGTACGGGCGCAGCAACTTCAGGCAGAGGCCTTTCAGCTTACGTTGAGCTTGAACGCATCTAATGAGGTAATGAGGAGGAGACATCAGAAAACTCAGTCCCGTTTACCTCAGATTTATGATCCTCGGAATCTCTTTGCTACACCCGGGGTCAGCCCAAGTAACCCGCCAAGTGCAAATCAGTTTATGACATCCGGAGCGGGAGGCCCAGTCCAGCCTCCGGTGACGGCGCCTCTTCACGGCAATATGGCACCGCCCCATTACGTACCAATACCACAGGGTCACTTCTCCAACCCCATGGAGAACTTAATCGCAGCATCAACACGTTTGGCGGCTCTCCCAGTAGATGGTGATGATCCGACAGTGGTGGAAACCCGGAGGATCAGGGAACTTGTCCAAATAGCCCTGGCTCAGCAAGAGACCTACTCCTACAGCCGAGACAGGATTCACTCAACTCCTCCGCCCTGGTTAGCTCCGGCTCGTCAAAACCGAAGCCCGAGTTACAGTAGACACATGGAGTCAGAGGCCTTGTCAAGTAGCGCTCAGCGCCGGAGCCAGCCCGGCGGGTATAACCCGGTTCAGGATCGGATACGTCAAGAGGACGAGCGGGCGGCTCAGCTAGCGGCTCGGCTAGCAGCCCAACAGGACTCACCGGCTTACCCGACGACTTCCGTTGAGGCAGGTGTTGCTACTAGAACCGGAGGAGTTCCTTGTCTGGTACCGGCTCTACGTAATGTACGTCTGCCCAAGGATTTCAAGGGACCTCGAAAGGTGCCGAATTATACGGCCGATTTACAGCCTGGGGCGTGGATTGAAAGTTACGAGATGGCCATGGAGCTGCTGGAGGTTAGTGATGAAGCGATGGTTAAATACTTCACCATGATGTTGGACGGAACGGCCCGTTCTTGGTTAAAGGGTTTGCCACCCAATTCCATTAGTTCATGGGCGGAGCTAAAGGCCCGTTTCATCCAGAACTTCAAGGACACTTGCAAGCAGTCTATGTCGATTGTGGACCTGACAAATTGTAAGCAGGAGGAAGGTGAATCTACGACTCATTGGGTGTGCCGGGTCAAAGATATAATACATTCGTCTGACAAGATGGATGCCGGCTTAGCAGTTCTCATGCTGGAGAAGAATTGCCGCTTTGAGCCTCTGAGACAGAAACTGGGGCGCCTTAAGTGTGATTGCAACGATATGGGGACGCTGATGGCGGCTTTAGTCAAGTATGCCGGTTCTGATAGTACCAAGGATCCCGCATCTGATGAGGAAAAGACAGGGAAGGGAAAGAAGAACGATAATGGAAAGGGTCAGCAGCATAACCCGGCGAGTCAAGGAGGCAATAAGCGTAAGGCGGACGGTAACCCAGAATTTGTGGCCAATGCACAGGTAACAATCAGAAGCGCAAAGGAAAGCCACCCCCTTGGTTTGGCGGGCCAGGTCTGTCTCTTGAGCAACTACTCAATGAGCCCTGCCCGAAACACGGCACCTGGGAACGACCAGCGACTCATTTATGGAAGGATTGCGCAATCATGAAGGCTTTCAAGAATTCTAATACGTTTGATGGCAATCAAGGCCCGGGCGGCGGCTCAGGAGCTGGCGGCTTTCATGGCCCGAGCCGCGGTTCAGGATCCGGTTTTCAGGGAAGCCAGGGTGGTTATAATCAACAACAGTCTGGTCAAGGAGGTCAGCAGCAGCAGCAGTCGGGTTATCAGAGCCATCCAAAACAGCTAAACAGTGGGCAGTATCACGTGTTCACCACAAGTTTGTGTAAACATGATCAGAAAGTTCATAGGAGGGCGGTGAATTCTGTTGAGCCGGCAGTCCCTCGTTACTTGAGGTGGTCGGAATAGCCTATTGTCTGGAGCAGGGAGGATCACCCTCCCCGGGTTGATAATCCGGGTCAACTGGCCCTAGTAGTGGCACCGCAGGTTGGTGGTTATAAATTTACTAAGGTGCTCATGGATGGAGGTAGCAGCATCAACATCCTCTATTACGAGACCTTTCGGCGCATGGGCTTAACTGACAAGAATTTAAAGACTTCCAACACCGTCTTCCATGGAGTGGTGCCTGGTAAGTCGGCGTATCCTATGGGTAAGATTGAGCTAGAGGTGGCCTTTGGAGACGAGCATGATTCTAGGGTGGAAAAGTTAACTTTTGAAGTGGTAAAAATCAAGAGTCCATATCATGCTTTGTTCGGGCGGCCGGCTTATGCCAAGTTCATGGCGCGGCCGTGTTATGTTTATTTATAGCTCAAGATGCCGGGTTACAAGGGTACCATCACTATGCATGGAAGCCGAAAGGTGGCCCTGGAATGCGAAGAAGGCGATGCGGCTTATGTCGAGTCTGTCTGTGCAGCAGAGGAGCTCAAATTTTATCAAGATAAGTTGACCCGGCGGATATGACCTCCCTCAAGAATCCGACTACGGAGCATGACCCGACCATGAAGTTTAAATCGGCTGCAGAGACTAAGCTTGTTGATTTTACTCCGGGTGATTCATCTAAGCAATTCAGCATCAGTGCCAACTTGGATCCTAAATAGGAAAGCGCACTCATCGAGTTCATCCGTGCGAACCAGGACATCTTGGCATGGAAGCCTTCTGACATGCCGGGTGTATCGAGAGGACTCGCTGAGCACACTCTTAATATTGATCCTAAGTATATGCCGGTCAGGCAGTTTCTGTGGCGATTCAATGAGGAGCGACGAAAAGCTATAGGAGAAGAGGTCGCCCGGCTCTTGGCGGCTGGGTTCATTGTCAAAGTTTTTCACCCAGAGTGGTTGGCTAACCCGGTGCTCGTGCTCAAGAAAAACGGCACCTGGCGGATGTGTGTGGATTACACGGACTTAAATAAGGCTTGTCCGGCTGATCCTTTCGCTCTCCCCTGTATTGATGAAATCATTGATGCTACGGTGGGTTGTGCGCATTTGAGCTTTTTGGATGCTTACTCTGGTTATCATCAGATCAAGATGGCAGTTAAGGACCAGGAGAAGATGGCTTTCATCACTCCGTTTGGAGCCTTCTGCTATGTGTCTATGCCTTTTGGGCTCAAGAGTGCCCAGGCGACTTATCAATGGTGTGTACAGAATTGTCTCCACAATCAGATTGGGCGCAATGTTCATGCTTATGTGGATGACATAGTGGTGAAATCCAGAGAGGCGGAAACCTTGATATCTGATCTCAGAGAAACCTTTGACAATCTCCGGGTTTACAAAATGATGCTTAACCCGGAGAAGTGTGTATTTGGTGTGCCTGCAGGCAAGCTTTTGGGATTCTTGGTCTCAAACAGGGGCATCGAGGCTAATCCGGAGAAGATTAAGGCAATCACTGCTTTGGCTAAACCGGCATGTATCAATGATGTTCAGTGATTGGCGGGTCGTGTTGCCGCTTTAAGCCGGTTCATAAGCCGGTTAGGCGAGAAGGCCCTACCGTTGTACCAACTGATGAAGAAGGCAGACACCTTTGTCTGGAGTAATGCTGCTAATGCTGCTTTTGAGGATTTGAAGAGGCAGTTATCTGAGTCGCTAGTTCTTGCAGCTCCCATTGACAAAGAGCCTTTGCTGTTATATGTGGCTGCTAATTCACGAGCCGTCAGTGTGGCAATCGTGGTAGAGCGCAAGGAGGCTGGTAAGGAACATCCGGTTCAATGGCCGGTTTATTATGTCAGTGAGGTACTCATCGAGTCAAAACAAAGATATCCTCATTGGCAGAAACTTGTTTACGGGGTGTTCATGGCAAGCCGGAAGCTGAAGCAATACTTCCAAGGTCACCCTATCACTGTAGTAAGTTCTGCCCCGTTGGGAGACATTATTCAGAACAGAGAGGCTACAGGACGAGTCGCCAAGTGGGCCATCGAGCTCGGGCCTCATGGTCTGAAGTACGTACCACACACTGCCATTAAGTTTCAAGCTTTGGTGGATTTCATCAATGACTGGACAGAGCTACAGGCACCTGAGGAGAAGCCCGATAACACTTATTGGACTATTCACTTTGATGGGTCAAGACAGTTGGAAGGCTCGGGGGCTGGAGTCGTGTTAACTTCCCCTCAAGGTGACAAATTTTGTTATGTGCTCCGGCTTATGTTTCCTTGTACTAACAATGTAGCTGAGTACGAGGCCCTACTCCATGGTCTCCGGATGGCCAAGGAGATGAATTTGAGTTGGGTAAGATGCTTGGGAGACTCAGACCTTGTGGCTCAACAGGTGTCAGGCAAGTGGGACTCTAAAGATCCCCTTATGGCGGCTTACCGTCGTGAAGTCGATGCTGTGGCTGGACATTTCAAGGGTTATGTGGTGGAACACATTGATCGAAGGAAGAATGAGGCGGCTGATGCCTTAAGCCGGCTGGGGTCTCAGCGTAAGCCGGTGCCGCCTAACACCTTTCTTGATGTTTTGCATAATCCTTCTGTTAAGTTACCTACAGAGGAAGATCTGGCAATACCAGACCCGGAGGCACAGCTGGTGGCGGCTCTCCATGTTATCCTAGATTGTACAGTGCCTTATTTGGCTTACATGCCCTGGGGAGAGTTGCCTGAAGATGAGACCTTGGCAAGACAAATCGCCCGGCGGTCCAAGTCCATGACAATTGTCAATGGCGAGTTACATCACTGCAGCGTCACTGGAGCATTTCAATGTTGCGTGTCACCTACAGAGGGTCAGGAGATCCTTCATGAGATTCATGAAGGCGATTGTGGTCATCACGCCGGCTCAAAATCTCTTGTGGCAAAAGCTTTCCGTCATGGGTTTTATTGGCTGACGGCTCATGCTGATGCAGAAGACCTGGTCAGTAAATGTGACGGATGTCAGAAATTCTCACGACGAGCCCATGTGCCGGTTCAAGAATTGAGGATGATTCCAATTACTTGGCCGTTTGCAGTCTGGGGGCTTGATATGGTCGGGCCTTTCAAAAGGTCTAAGGATAAAAAGGCGCACCTCTTGGTGGCGGTTGACAAGTTCACAAAGTGGGTGGAGGCGGAGCCAGTCAGTAAGTGTGATGCAGCCACAGCGGTCCAGTTTATGAAAAAGGTGATTTTTCGCTTTGGTTTTCCACACAGCATTATAACTGATAATGGCACTAACCTCTCCAAAGGAGCTATGGAAGAGTTCTGTCAACGAGAGCATATCCGGCTTGACGTTTCAGCTGTGGCTCACCCTCAATCCAATGGTCAAGCAGAACGAGCTAATCAAGAAATCTTGAGGGGTATCAAGCCTCGGGTCTTGGTCCCCTTGCAGCGGACGCCGGGTTGTTGGGTGGAGGAGTTACCTTCTGTACTTTGGAGCATCAATACTACACCTAACAGATCTACGGGTTACACGCCTTTCTTTATGGTGTATGGAGCAGAGGCGGTCCTGCCAAGTGACATCCGTCATGACTCACCCTGTGTGGCGGCTTATGTTGAGGAAGACAATGAAAAAGCTCGGCAAGACGCACTTGACCTGTTGGATGAAGAGCGAGACTTGGCAATTGCCCGCTTGGTGATTTACCAGCAAGACCTGTGCCGCTACCACAGCCGCCGGGTTAGGCCCAGAACCTTTCAGGAAGGCGACTTAGTGCTCTGACTCATCCAGGATCAATCTGGCATGCATAAGCTATCCCCACCTTGGGAAGGACCCTTTGTGGTCAGCAAGAATCTGAACAACGGAACATACTACCTTATCGACATTCGGGAGCGCAAAGACTCACGTAAGTCAGAGGAGGAGACCCGCCGGCCGTGGAATATCGCTCATCTTCGGCCTTATTATACTTGAGCCATCGGCTCTAATGTGTATATACTTATACTATGTATATTACATAAAGCAATAAAGCAGGACCTCTGTCCTTTTTTCCACTCCCAAAAAAGGTTTATGTGTTTTCTTTGTCAGGTGGTGGAGATAACCAAGGAGAAGCGGATCATATCTGAATCCGGCTTTCCTTTGGTCCGGCTTATGATCATATCTGAATCTAGCCATGATCACTTGGGGGCTTACTGTTCAAACATAGGCCGTATTCGAACCAAAGAGAACATAGCTGTCGATACCCACTTGATCGGCATACTACCAAACCCACTTGGGGGCTTCTTGATCATATTTGAATCATAGCTTAACCCCTTTGGGTCTGACGTGGATTGTATTCGAATCAGCGTCATTAAACAACTCTTATGGTCACTTGGGGGGCTTCCTGTTCAAACATAGGTCGTATTCGAACCAAAGAGAACATAGCTGTCGATACCCACTTGATCGGCATCGCCACAGCCACTGGGGGCTAACAGATCGTATCCGAATCTTAGCTCAACCCCTTTGGAACGGTTCACTGATCGTATTCGAATCAGAAACCCTTGAATTTTGTTCATCATATTTTGCAAGTATCAACATTGGGTATCTTGTGACTCTCTTGAAAATACAATGGAATACATTGCAATCCTCCAGGATTAATATTGGTTACATCAGGTTGTTAAGTACCAGGTGAACATTTATGTGCCAATTTTCAGGAGTTAAACTTACCCTCAGGGGTTGGCTTATATAAGCCGGAAAAGCAGCCGTAAGCATCACATGGCAATGTAAGACATTTCTGCAAAGTACATAACAGATTCATATAAACTACAAAGTGCATAGTGACGGCGGCTTATGCAAGTATTAAGGGCCATAAGCATGCACAAAGGCATAGCAAAACTCAAAGTATTTTCTACTCTGTTACAAGACTCCCTGAGTCTGAATGATGCGGCATTGTTTTTCTACAACGACATAAGAAGGTGGCGCCTGGCAATCTACTCTTGGGGTTGACTTGAAGCCTCCGGGTTATCCTTCTCCGCCTCTCCGCCGGCTGCTTTGTCCTGGAAGGATGATGAGGCCCAGTCAATGCCACTCAAGGCCTGAAACTTAGCTTCATCATCTATTAAACCGGTTGGGTCGACTTCAGGGGCAAAGGTGTGCTTACGGATTGGAGGGATCAAGCTGACATCATCATAATGCGGCGTGGGGATTCTTCGATTCTCCTTGTCATAACCCGGCTGACACTTGGTGAGGTCAGTGTCGTTTCCAATTTGAGTGGCCACAGGGCGTATATCCCTCACGCAGGTGATGAAATCCTTTTCATCAAATGGAGTGCCATCCTCCTTTAAACTTGGATACCCAAGAGCGATGTCGGCCGGGTCTAGCTCTGGTAACCAGGCTTTGGCCCGACTCAAAGCGGCTATTGCTCCGGCTCTTGCTTGGGCCCGTCTCAACTCTTGAATCCGCCGAGGAAGTACAGCAAGCCGTTGTAACACATCTTGCAAGAGGTGGGGCACATCATTTGATAAGGCTACAATGGCCAAGGCACGTTGTGACCCAATGTACAGTTGCTCTACTAGAGTATACACCGCCTTCAATTTGATCAGCATATTCTGCTTGAGGTTTGTGCTCCCGGGACCTGTATTGGTAAGTATAAGGTAAACCTCAGGTAACAATTGAAGGAATATTTACAATATTTAATGCTTGCTTAAGATAACTTACCAAAGATCGCTGAGACCATCCGAGATATCTGCCGTTGTAAGCCAGTCAGTTCGGCTGTTGCGTTTGCCAGCGACGCCTCTGCTGTCTCGGCCCGGGTCACCAGTCCGGCCTTTTCGTCAGTCCAAATTTTCTTCTCCGACTCAAAATTTTTCTTCAGCTTCTCTTGTTTAGAGATGCTAAATTCAAATTTGGAGTTGGCCTTTTGAATTTCAATCTCCTGGGCTGCCAGGCGGTTCTTTAGGTCAGCAATCTCCGATTCAAATTGACTTATGGTGGCCTGCATTGCACCGGATAGTAGTCAAGATTACGGTAAATAATATTAAGTCCCAAGCACTTTGCAAGCAAAGATACTTGACACTTGGGGGCTAATGTATACCAAAGCTTTCTAAATTATTAAGCCGGTCCTGGATATTAAGTCCCAAGTACTTTGCAAGCAAAGATACTTGGCACTTGGGGGCTAATGTGTATCGCAAGTTAAAGGTATTGTGTTACATCCGGTTTAAATATTTTTTCTTTAAGCCGGGCAAGCAGCTCTAACAATTTTTCGAAGTCTATAGCATATTTATTCATAAGCAATAGACTTGGGGGCTGGTACAGTATGATTGAAAGTAAGGAAGCATAAGTCATACCTTAGATTTTTGCTGTATTTGCTTCACCATGTCAATTCCCAGGTCACGGCTGCTTTGCACCTGGTTGATATAGCCCGAGACGATCTCTCCAATACTCAAATGAGTATAGTCGGTGATATCCATCTTGGCCTTACGGCGTTATAGCAACTCCTCTTTAGCCGAGCATTTGGCAAGGACGGTGGGCCTGGCCGGCTCAACGAATTGAGCCTTGAGAAATTCCACTTCTGGGTCAGCCGTTTTGACTAGGCTAGGTGCCTCTGGGTTAACAGAACCATCAAGAATATCTTCAGCAGGCGGGTCAGAAGTTGGTGCTGCAATGTATTGAGCCGGCTCAGGCGGCGGTTGATGTGTGGAAGAGTCGGGAGCAGCTATACCTTGTTCCGATTCAGTCACCACAGGGGTTTGGGCCGGTTTATCCTTCTTGGTTTTCTTCCTGGGCTTAATCTACACGTTGTGGGCAAAGCAGAGAAATAAGTAAAGAAACATGAAGAAAGAAAAACATATGGTGAATAAATTGATATTACCCAGGGGCAGTCTTAAAAGCCGGCATGTTTGATTGCATGGACTCGCCGGATGAAGGAGAGGTATCCTGGTAATTGGAGTCAGAGGAATTGAGAGGTTGACGGATTAGACCCACCAAAGGTAAAAAGGGTATAAGTTGGAGATAACCTCAGTCCGACGCTTCCGGGTTGTGTCAGGCAAGCCGGAGGATAGCTCTGCATCCTTGCTGGTCCGGGTCTGCCTCCGGTTTTCAAATTGCTGTTGCTTCAAAAGAAAGTCAGGATCTTGGTAAGCCAAAGGGTGTGAAAATCTTACTTTCCGGGCTACTCTTCGAATTTTCTGACGTGGCCGAAGCTCGGAGTCGGAGGAGATTATAGTTACCTCTTCCTCGAAGGGTTGGATGTTGCCCGTGTCTTCCTGAAAGAAGGTTAATATCAGTAAGGTAGTGATAAAGGAGAAAGGGAAATTAAAAAGTTACCTCTTCCTCATTATCATCAGAATCATCAAGCTGAAACAGCTCAGAAGCGCTTGGCTTCCTTTTCCTTGAAGTGGTGGGCTTGGCGGTTTTCCTTTCGGCTCTCTTGGCCGCCCTAGCTTTCTTGGCCGCCTCATGATCATATTGGATTTTCTAGAAGTTATCATTTGCCTGTAAAAGGTTATAAAGGGTTATGCGTAAGAATACAGTATAATATGATAAAAAATAACCCGACGGCTGGAAACTTACTGCAGGGGCCGGGTTCTTCTTGCAAAAAGGTAGTAAGCCGAAAGCGTTACTATTCACTGTGCCCTCTTTCAACAAAAACTGAGTTGTAGCTTCCACTACGTCATCTGGTAAGTCGTCAGGACTATGACGCTGAGGGTCATCTTTCTCGCCTGAATAATTACACATTAAGCCGGGGCGGCGGCTTAATGGAATTATTCTCCAAGCAACCCAGACTCGGACCAGGTCAATGCCATCTAAGCTGTTCCCTAAAAGAGCTTTAATCTTCTTGATCTTGGGGGTGAGTGGCAGACGTTCAATAGCAGTCAACTTATCCAGCAGCGGGTGAGTAGGTTCAAGGCGCAATGCACGGAAGCCGGGCAGCGGGTTTTCACCAGCCGGAGAAGTATCTTGGCAGTAGAACCATGTCTGGTTCCAGTCCTTTGGATGACTCGGCAATTCAACATAAGGTAATAGGCAGTCTCTCCGCCTTTGAATCGATATGCCACCAAGCTCCAGACTGGGCCCGTTGGCCCGCTCATTCTGCCGGTTCAAATAGAACAATTCCCTGAACAAAAGTAGGCTGGGTTCTTCTCCAAGGTAGACCTCACAGAAAACTTGGAAGTTGCAGATATTTGACGCGGAATTGGGCCCGATGTCTTGAGGTCTTAAGTCAAAGAAGTGCAAAACGTCTCTAAAGAATTTTGAACCGGGAGGAGCAAATCCCTGGCTCATGTGATCGGCAAAAATGATCACCTCCCCTTCCTTGGGTTGAGGTTTCTCTTCAGACGGGTCAGGAGCATGATAAGACATGACATCCTTCTTGGGCAGATGGCCAGACTTTACAAACTCGGACAGTTTGCTCTCTGTAACAATGGATGGGACCCAGTTGCAGGTAACCGGAGGTTTAACAGCTTTGGGTGCCATTGGGTAAATTTAAGCCTACAACAAGATAAAGGAAATTTTCTGGTTTATTATAACCCGGAGAATAAACATTATTGGGTTATTTAAGATGGCGGCTTAAGAAGGGGCCTAATGACATACAGGTAACTATGTGATAATGTTTAACAGCTGCAGGTATTAAAGATGATTAAGGTTTTCTTAAGTCGCCAGAGGCAAGCGATGCTGACAGCCGGTATTATCTTAAACCGGTTACACGGACTACTATGGCTGAAACAGAGTCAACAGACACACTTTTTGGCTAAGTGTGGAGCAAACAGGTTTCACAAATTGCAATTATTATTTTGGATCAAACGATGTTCTGGAAAGGAAAAATTTCTAGACCTAAAACAGTACAAGGAAGTTCATATACTCAAGGAGGGCTTCCAAAATAAGGAAATGAGATCTGTTTTCATACAGAATAAGCACACAACATCCTCCGCAACAGTTCTATGTGGTTTTTACGATCTGAACAAGGTATTAGAGGTAAGAACTAATGGAGGTTGCGTCGGGCGACGATGAACATCGACGAACTCAAGAAAGTACTAATGCAGATCTGAGAAAGGGGGGAAAGAGAACTCACCGATGTGGAAGAACTGCGGAGGGTTGCCGTTGTTCTCTGGTTAAAAAACAGGGTGATGCAGCGGCCTGAGTCGGTGAAGACGAGGTTTCCGATGGTGGCGGCGGCGGAGCTCGAGCGGCAGAAGAGGGAGTGCGAGGAAGAAGACGACCGGAGGAAATGAAAAAGACCTAGGTCGCGCCTATTTATAAGGAGGACCGACTGAGACGGCGTGAGAAACGAGGAGACCAAGCCATCATTATCCAGCGGCCCCGACGCCTCGATTTTCGGGAGGGTCAGTAAAGGCAAAGATCCGTTGAAGATATGATGAATTAAAATATAAGTTTTATTGAAGATGACGTCGTGATGATTTAACCCGGAGCCAGAGGATGATGTCACGGCGGGTTACAATTTTCACGCAAGACAGAAGAAATGACGTCACGGCGGGTTACAAGTTTTTATAGATTAGTCCCTAGTCTTAAAACGATCACTACTTTTTGCTCGTTGGTCGGAATTAGATGAAACCAACGCCCACTTCTTCGTCTTGATCCCCTCTTTCCAGTAAAATAACTAAAACGTGTTTTGGAAGTTTAAGATTTGTTTTCAAACAAATTTGAATTCAAACTTCTTTTGTTCATAACTTGAGTTTTATAACTCCGTTTGAGTTGATTCTTTTCGCAAATCGAAGCTCTTGACCTAAACTTTCTGATAAGGACAAATTCACATAATTTTGGTACTGTTAGAAATTGTTTTATGTTGCGGGAGTTATTTTCTTGGTTTTGATGTTTTTCGAACTGTCTTCTTCGTTCTTCCTGATCTTTTGAGTGATTGCTTATGTGTGGTTACTATTGCTTGCTCACGATAGATTGAACAGAGTGTGACGAGTAGAACTATTAGGAGTCATGAGTTCGAATCATCTTCATCAATAGTACGAGGCAAGTGTGACATACTTTTCATACCCAGTTTTTATGCATTAGTTTCAACCCTCAAACATTGCATGAGTAGGATTGATAACATGTGGGTATTGGGAAGTAGTTGATGAGGTAGGAACCTATTGTCCTGCATTCAAACCTTGGAAGTTACTTCTATGTTATGCTTATTGCCATGCTATGCTCATAGACGTGGATTGGGTTTGAGCGTATCCAAGACAGATGTGAGATTGTTAATTAAGGTTTTACTTAAGGTGGCTACTTTAATACACATATGGGTGGATTGGTTGGGGCACCCTGGAGTACCCAGTGGTTTGCCCAGGCACCTGGAGAACCCAGTGCTTGCCCAAGGGGATCCCGGAGGACCCGTGTGATCACCCTATGGATTGCCACCCAGGCTCAAAGGGATCATAAGATTATTCATGCTAGAAACTTCCGTGTACGGCCACAAGCTATTATGGGCTCTAGCATAGTGGATTAAGTTGCATGACCTCTTCCAGTGGTAGGCTAGCAGATGTAGGGGATGTAGGTTGGTACTGTCTACCCGGGGTTGGAGTTAATGCTTCTGAAAGACCGTGTCTCAGTCATCCGTTTCTCAAACACCGTGTAGTGTGAGAAATCCAACGGAGGAGATCGAGTCTTGTGGGGAAAAGTGCGCAAACCTCTCCAGAGTGTACAAACTAATCATGATTAGCCGTGTCCCCAATTATGGACATCTTGAGTATCTGGTTCTTGGCTTATCATGTTGATCTCATCACTGCACTTAATTAATTCGTTGGGTTGTTAATTTTTAATTGGGATTGAGTTGGAGGAACCTTCTTAATAATTTTTTCAACAAACTTGGTAGTTAAATAAAATTTATTCCTTTGATGTAGGGAAAAAATGGATTTATGCAAAAATTTAACCTTAGAGCCTCCACCAGCCAAATATGCATGTAGTGATAGCTATTATTTCCTCATTGCTCTATGGTATGAATTTGCCAGTACATTCAATGTACTGACCTACATGGCTGCAACGTCTCATGTTGCAGGAATCTTATGATGAGTAAGTGATATGTTAGGGTTGTGATTTCTACACTCAACTTTGCCGTTGGTGTTGATGGGAATCCACAACCTTGTTGTTACTTTCGCTATTTGGATCGAGGTAATAGTATTTATGTTACTTTATACATGTGATTTACCTCTGTTATAAATCCTCGAGTACTGTGTGTCAGCATACCGATCCAGGGATGACACTTAAGCACAGAGACTTGATCCATTCGGGTCGGGTCGCTACAAGATGGTATCAGAGCACATGTTGACTGTGGGACATGACCCCTAGAAACTGGCAAGCCCATTGGAAAGATTTTCTCTATAACTTCCTTTTCAAAAAGATCTTTTCCTCTCTTCTTTTCTGAGCTTTATCAAATATTCCCTTTTAGTTAGACTATACCCCCTTCCCCCTTTTCATCACGCGAAGATTCAGCTGATGAGACCATTCCAAGAAGATATCGGATAACTAAGACCACTTTGGAATAAAGAGGATTTTACCATGCATTATGATAATGGAAACTACAAGGGTTGAAGATTCCGAAGACTAGGAGAATTTGAAGGCTCTGAAGAATTTCCAGATTGGTATGACCTAGGAAGGCTACCCCTATGGAACTTATCAAACTATTGAAGCTGTCAATACCCAAGATCAAGGTGTGTCGAAGAAAGACGGGGACATGGAGAGTTAAAAACTCAAAGTTTTTGTCAAGAAAACCCTAAGGAAGGTGATATCAACTATGGAATGATAACTCATGGAAATGACAAGAGCGGAAACACGGCTATCCATGATGTTATCGCCCGTTTATGCTATCGTCACTATGCTAAGTTAAGCATGCATTTCTTCGGAAGGATTGGATGACAAAAAGGGCTAATGGAGCACCTATCAGCAAAAGATGAAGTTTTAATCCTTAGCTGGTGTATCGCCAGGATCTGGAGTAGTATATCAAGAAGTTTAAGATGGATCTACAGGAAGCTGTATTTGACAAGGAAGCTTTTCGTGAAAAACTTAGGACCTAGAAGCTGAAAATAGCCAAGCTGGAGGAGCAAAACCTCGAGATGCTGGAGATTCTTCAGGAACTGAAGGACAATAGTAAAATGTTTCATGCCCAGGAAGTCAAAACCCAGAAGTTTGGAACACAACTCCAGAATATTGAAGGGCGTCACGAGAGACTTCGCGTCAACAAAGATGATCTGGCAAAAGAATTTGAGAGTGACAAACATGATCGGAAGAAGCCATTGGAGGCATGAACAAGACTTGAAGAGTTTGATGACTTTGAAGATTTATTGATATTTAGAAGACCAAACCCTTGTTATATACCTGTGTTAGATTCAACGTTTGTGAGCTGAGCCACAAATAAAATCTGTCTTTTCAAAACTATTGCTTGTATTGTGTGTATCCCTCTCTGTCTCTCTTATCTCACCCCAAAACCCATGGACCCAATAGAGGATGAATGGAGACGAACTCATGTTTCCTGGACCGATAAGTCCCCCATGGATGGACCAATGGATTCAGAACATGGAAGATCACATGAAGAATAACCCTATAGTCGGGAAGGATATGACCCAGCATGCTCTTCAGTGCTTTGAAAGAGGTGCTGCTACTTGGTGGAGGATGTACCAAACCATCAATGGATGGCAAGGAGTAACCACTTGGAAAGAATTTAAGTTGACTCTGCTAAAGTCTCGGCTTGTGTCCCAGGAATTGAAGCCTTATGGATACGATATGAGGAAACCTTGTGCATGCAAGATCTATGGAGAAATAGGACACACCCATAAAGAACACAAGGATGAATGCCCTAACTATGAAGGAAGTCACACAGCTGAAGAATGCCCAACTAGGCAGATCACTTGTTTCTTGTGTGAAGGGACTACCCACTACCCTGCTCAGTGTCGCATTTACCCCGTAGTACAACGAACCATCCAACAGAAGAAATAAGCAATGAAAGGAGCCCTCATGGAAATTTTAGAAGAACCAACAGTGAAGGAAGAGGTGGAGGACACACCCGAAGAAGATCAAATTCAACCTTGCACCAAGTCATGCTATTCATGTGGATAAGAAGAACACATCTCCCAGAATTGTATGAATGGGGATCTAGTAGAATTCCCTACAGAGGAAGTAGAGTATGACCCACAGGAAATAGGAGCCCTGATTGGAACGGAAAAGTCCAGGAAGAGAAGTAGATTGGATTCCAGGAAGGACCTGAGTCATATCACCTATTTTAGGTGCAAGGAGTCACGGCACTACCTTAGCAGTTTCCCAAAAAGGAAACCTTGAGACTTGTCATAAGTAATATGTTTTCGTTGTAATGAAGCAGGGCACTTTGCCAGAGAATGTCCCAAGGAGAAGGAGACTTGTGATAAATAGTTGATTTGCAACGAGAAATATAGTAGTAGTAGTGGGGACATTTCTTTTTATTAGTGAGGTGTTGAGTTGAGGCATGTAATGGATGTGCAGGAGATTGAAATAATTTTAGAGTCAACAAAGTTAGCATCGTTGGTACTGATTTGGATTTTTATGAGTTGTTACTCTATGAAGAAAGAGTTTGACCATTTTCGAGGATATGAGAAATATGGTCTATGGATGAATTTGTGCAATTCAAGGGTGGTAGCACCCTGTGAGGACATTGGACCCCTGGAGAAGATAATGTTATTCCACGAAGTGGACTTTGGACAAAACAAGTATGAGTTTTGTCTCGATATGTGGGATATCCCAAGAGTATGAATGGATGAAGTGCTAATGGATATAAAGGAGGTTGAATGTTGGTAATATGGAGCAATAACCCCGTGATGAGTCTGAGTAATCACGTCTTAGTTTGGTACTAATAGAAGGAAGGGCGATAGTACAAGAATTAGGAATGCTAGGAATCTGGATGTTGGAATAATTATCAGTTGCCCGATGATGATTTCAAGGTTTACAAGTGATGAGATGGGCCATAACCCACAGGCCCCAGGACCTGCCAAGAAGCAAGCACACTCTTGCTAAAGGAAAAACCCTGGAAGAAGTTACGTTTATCAACAGACGATCTTATAGGAGTAACATAAAACCTGAGAGTTGTGAAGGAACGATGGATGTTTGTTTGGCTTGTAGAATCAATGGATTTTTCTGAACTTAGTTCATCGACAAGAGAAATTCTGCAATGCTTATGAGGATGAGCGAGTGTTAGAATGCGAGATTCGCTAAACCATATACAAGGTAATGATTAGGGTGCATGATGGATTGATCTCCATACCAACTTACTCTATTATTCGCTTTGCTATATGGGATGGTAAATCTGAGTGACTTACCTATAGTAGAGAGGCGACGATCAAAACCTTGTTTAAACCTTAGAGTGGTATGAAATTTTTTCCCTTGTACAAGGCAGCTGTTGCCAATTGTAGGATATACGGTGAGGTTCAACCCAGATCCATTCCTGCAGGAGAAACCATAAATTGTTAACCACCATGAGATATCGATAGATTTTTAGTATTGGCGCCAGACCCGTTAGTTAAGAAGACCCAGTCTCGGAAGAACCCTACCAAGACGAAAAGGACACAAGGATTGAGGAAAGCTATGCCCCTACCGGAAGAGCCCGGAGAAGGGATTTTCCTAAGAATCTGAGAAGACCGACATTGTCAAGAATAAGGATGGAGTATATGAGTTTTGATGGAGCCGTAACAATGCTTCTAAGGGTAGTAGTACCCGAGACCCCGGAAACGATCGATGGATTTTGAGATGACCCCCAAATCTAACCTATTTCTTGCTAGCCTCTCCGAATCTCGAGGACGATATTCATTTTAAGGGTGGTAGGTTTGTAACATCCCAAAATTCTAAATTTTGGAATGGTATATTAAATAGATAGATTTGATTGTTGCTTGATTGTGATGTGTGGAATTGAGTGAAATTCGAATCTTTTTGAAAGTTAAATGAGAGGTAATAAAAGGACTTTCCCAAACTTTCATTTTTCATTTATGATCTCCATGAATTCAAATTCTTTTCAAATACAAAACCCTAGAGAGAAGATGACATGACTTCTTCCATTTATTTAAATGAAAAGGGTTGTTGAAAATATTTCAAATTCAAAAACTTTAAGCAACTCAATGATTTTCATGAGAGAAGATAAAATGACTTCTTCAAAACATATGAAATATGAGTTGGAAGTATTAAAAGAATTAAATTTAAACTCCCGTTGAAATTATTTTCAATTTGGAGTTATTTGGGTTTTATTCAAATTATTTTTCTCCAAAAATAAAATATATGGAAAATAGGGTAACATGATTCCCTACAATAGAAAATTGGAGAGAAATAAATTTGAAATCATTTTGGTATTTTTAAAATGATCTTTTATTGGGTTTTATTGCAACAGTAGCACTCTTTGCTTTATTTAAATTTGTGTGGATTTTATTTGACTTTGGAAAAATGTTCAGGTTGTAGGAAAACTTTTTCTAAATTTTTTGATATATAATATGCCTATATTATATTTTTGTTTTATTTCTTTTCTCTTTGTTAAAAAAACTTCTTTTGAACTGGGCCGGCCCAAGCCGCGGCCCAAGCCAGCCCAGCCGCCGCCACCGACATCACCGGGGAGACCTAGCTCCCCACGACGCCGCGCCGCTCCCGAGTCCGGTCGGGACTCCTCCTGAGGCCGCCGCCGCGCCCCTTTATATATAGCAACCCTGGGGCCCATTGGACCCCGAGTCAGCTGCGCCGCCACCGCCTCGTCGTAGCCGCGCCGCCGCTGCCATCGTCGTCGCCGCTGTGCACCGCCCGCGCCGCCGCAGACCTTGCCAGCAGCCCCGCCTCGCTGCCCGCAACCCCACCACCGCCGCTCGACATCGCCGGAGACCGCCGCCGCCGCGGTAAACCCTAGCCCCGATCCCCGCCGTCGGATGGAGATACGATGATCTCGATCTCGATTCGTTTTGTTTTTTTCAAGTTCCGGCTATTTAACAAACGTTCATTCGTTTAGTAGTATTTAGTGAATGGATTCGTTAGATTAATTCCGTTAGCAAGCATTTGCTCGATAGACTTTTCTTTTCCTGTTTTTTCAGGGACCTATTCGCAATTAAAGTTTTTACAGATTAGTCCCTAGTCTTAAAACGATCACTACTTTTTGCTCGTTGGTCGGAATTAGATGAAACCAACGCCCACTTCTTCGTCTTGATCCCCTCTTTCCAGTAAAACAACTAAAACGTGTTTTGGAAGTTTAAGATTTGTTTTCGAACAAATTTGAATTCAAACTTCTTTTGTTCATAACTTGAGTTTTATAACTCCGTTTGAGTTGATTCTTTTCGCAAATTGAAGCTCTTGACCTAAACTTTCTGATAAGGACAAATTCACATAATTTTGGTACTGTTAGAAATTGTTTTATGTTGCGGGAGTTATTTGCTTGGTTTTGATGTTTTTCGAACTGTCTTCTTCGTTCTTCCTGATCTTTTGAGTGATTGCTTATGTGTGGTTACTATTGCTTGCTCACGATAGATTGAACGGAGTGTGACAAGTAGAACTATTAGGAGTCATGAGTTCGAATCATCTTCATCAACAATACGAGGCAAGTGTGACTTTGATCATACTTTTCATACCCAGTTTTTATGCATTAGTTTCACCCCTCAAACATTGCATGAGTAGGATTGATAACATGTGGGTATTGGGAAGTAGTTGATGAGGTAGGAACCTATTGTCCTGCATTCAAACCTTGGAAGTTACTTCTACGTTATGGTTATTGCCATGCTATGCTCGTAGACGTGGATTGGGTTTGAGCGTATCCAAGACAGATGTGAGATTGTTAATTAAGATTTTACTTAAGGTGGCTACTTTAATACACATATGGGTGGATTGGTTGGGGCACCCTGGAGTACCCAGTGGTTTGCCCGGGCACCTGGAGAACCCAGTGCTTGCCCAAGGGGATCCCGGAGGACCCGTATGATCACCCTATGGATTGCCACCCAGGCTCAAAGGGATCATAAGATTATTCATGCTAGAAACTTCCGTGTACAGCCACAAGCTATTATGGGCTCTAGCATAGTGGATTAAGTTGCATGACCTCTTCCAGTGGTAGGCTAGTAGATGTAGGGGATGTAGGTTGGTACTGTCTACCCGGGGTTGGAGTTAATGCTTCTGAAAGACTGTGTCTCGGTCATCCGTTTCTCAAACACCGTGTAGTGTGAGAAATCCAACGGAGGAGATCGAGTCTTGTGGGGAAAAGTGCGCAAACCTCTCCAGAGTGTACAAACTAATCATGACTAGCCGTGTCCCCGGTTATGGACATCTTGAGTATCTTGTTCTTGGCTTATCATGTTGATCTCATCACTTCACTTAATTAATTCGTTGGGTTGTCAATTTTTAATTGGGATTGAGTTGGAGGAACCTTCTTAATAATTTTTTCAACCAACTTGGTAGTTAAATAAAATTTATTCCTTTGATGTAGGGAAAAATTGGCTTTATGCAAAAATTTAACCTTAGAGCCTCCACCAGCCAAATATGCATGTAGTGATAGCTATTATTTCCTCATTGCTCTATGGTATGAATTTGCCAGTACATTCAATGTACTGACCTACATGGCTGCAATGTCTCATGTTGCAGGAATCTTATGATGAGTAAGTGATATGTTAGGGTTGTGATTTCTACACTCAACTTTGCCGTTGGTGTTGATGGGAATCCACAACCTTGTTGTTACTTTCGCTATTTGGATCGAGGTAATAGTATTTACGTTACTTTATACATGTGATTTACCTCTGTTATAAATCCTCGAGTACTGTGTGTGTCAGCATACCGATCCAGGGATGACACTTAAGCACAGAGACTTGATCCATTCGGGTCGGGTCGCTACATGACATGGCTCTCTTGGGCAAGGCCGCAGGCTCCTCGGGAGGCCTAGAGCCCGCGAGCTCCTAAGAGTTTGCGTCAGGAGAAAGGAGCGCCAACAACCCCATGACCCGCTCAAGGCTAGCTTAGGATCAAGACAAGTCACAGTGACAACCCTGCTCAGGGGCTCACAAGCTCGTGACAGCGCGTTTTAGGTTCGACTTTAAAACAAGAAGAAGGACAGAACATCAATTTACATACACGAGGGGCTCCCCCTCCAAAATGCTCTTATGCCCTGCGGGGCCGTGTCCAAATCTCTGCGTGCAGGTTTAGGCAAGGGAATACATGCTCAATTGGACATGCCGCTCGCAGTGTCGTCCTGGTCGCTCTCGTACGCACTGCTGGCACTGTCACTAGCGTCGTCTTCGCCGTCGTCGACCGCGCCGTCTTCATCCGCCACGACTACCACTGTGTCATCCTCGGTGGCGAACGCCCTAACCAGGGCATCCACATGATTGTCCACCCAGTGCGACAGGTTGTCCCGGATGGCCCTAGACACTGGGGCAATGGCGGCGTCAAAGTCAAAGTGAGGGTTGAGGTTCCAGAGATGGTTGAAGACACCCGAGAACGCGCGCCCAAGGAGGCTCCGACTCCTCTCCTCAACAAGCTCACGCGCCCTCGCAGCCCGGTCCTCTAGGTGCGTATGAATTCGGTAAAGAAGCAGAGGTGGCTGGCGTAGTCTTCCACGTGGGGATGAGGGATGCTCTCCTCGCAGATGACGACCAGTGCTCGGTTGGCCCTCACCCTAAGGGTTTGGAGCATGGTTGCGTGTTTGTGCTGCAGCGTCTGCCGACGACACGCCTCCTCCCTATTCTGCTGCGCGAGGGATGCAACTTCATCAATCTGCTGCTGAAGCGAGAGCAGATCTGCACGTGCGGAGGTCAGGGCGACCTAGGCAGAGGTCTGGGCCGCCGCAACAGTCCTCTCGCGCTGCTCCGCTTCGTCCAGCCTTGACCTGAGGACGGTGGTCCTTCCCTCAGCTTCGGCCTCCTGGAAATTCAACTTCAGGTTGTACTCGTTGGCAAGACCTGCACGAGCCTTCGCTACCCTCTGGTCGAGCTCCTCCTGGATTTTGGCTTCGCAGGCGGTGACAGCATCTTCGACCATGGCCACATGGTGCTCCCTCGTCTCCATCCGCTCATGTTCCAGGCTGCGCTTCAAGGCCTCCATCGCTAGTGCCTCCTCGCGCTTTAGGATCTTCTTCTCTTCGGAAGGCGCTCCCCTCATTGATGCCAAGACAGTCATGCACGCCTCGATCTGTTGCTCTAGGGCAGCATTCAAGGCTAGGAGCTCGTGTTCCTGCTTCTCGGCGCTCTTGCGATAGTGGTTGGTTCGCCTCCTCCAAGGCTCGAGTGCTAGCCTCGCAGGACGCCGCGAGGACCACTGTGGCCTTTGCCTTTTCATGCTCGTGCTGAAGCTGCCCAAGGTTGATGGCGACCTTCAATTGGTGCCACCCATGAGCCAGGCAGAGGTCCTCCGTCTCAAGGCGAGCATCAACCGCTGCGAGCTCTCCTTCAAGGCGGCTCAGCGCACCCATCGCCTCCTGCAAGAGCTCGTGGCGTACGACACCACATCCGCGTGCAAGCTCCCGTGCGCGGCCAAGTCCATCGTCCACGCCAAGGGTTGCTGGGGAAGCTCGAGCTGGCCCGCTTGCACCCGATAGGGAGCTCGAGGCCGGTGCCTTCTCCGCCACCTTGCGGGCTTTGGCAAAGGTGCTAGGTGACGCGGCCTCACCACCTGAAGACGAGGCCGGTGCTGGGGACACCCAGCCGCCGGCGATGACCAACGGAGGAGTCCTTGGCACGCCAGCTACGCCCTAGGCCGGGGCGCGAAGAAGTGATGCCAGGAAAGCCGGATCAAGGCCCTAGGTCGATGCTTCCGCCTCCAGAGAGGGCCCCGGGCCCCGCGCAGTGGTCCAGCAAGCAGAGCTCAGAATCAATGGCGAGCCGGTGGCCGGCGAGGGCCGCCCCTCAGGAGATCTCCCCGCTCCAGCCGAGGGGATCCTAAAGAGCCTTGGTCAGAAAAGGATGCAGCACTGAGGAAATCACGCAGATGAGGTACTTACTTGTCTTTAGCAATGTATTTCCTCTGTTTCAACGGCCAGTAGGCGCTACCATTGCTGCTTGGAAGCACCTTCCAAGTCCTGGGCGCGATCACCGTTGCCTGGGGCAGTTGGCAGGGCTCCTGAGGGGACGACCTCAGGAGTGTCAGGCTGCATCGACCCCCCAGTCTCTGCCTCAGGACAGCTCGCCTGAGCCTCGGGGGCTTCCAACCCAGGAGCCTCGGACCGCACCGGCCCCACGACCGCCACCTCGGGATAGCTCACCCGAGCCCCAGGAGCCGCCACCACGGGGGCCATGACCGACATCGCTTCCTCAATGGCCACTTCGCTGGTGTTCGATGGTGCTCACCCCCCTGCACCAGCTTCCGGGGTGAGCGTCGAGGTGATAGCAGGCAGGGGGAACACAAAGACGGGGCTTTCGCGGGGCCCTTCAAGGCCGACCGGGCGCAATCCCCACTCGACGATAGGGGGCAACTGCCTCACGAACTCCACCTTGTTGGAGCAGCAGTACAAGAGGCAACCCTCCTCCGGCAGATTGGCTGGCGATGGGTCGCCCGTTAGGAACTCAAGCACTGTACGCTGCGCCTTGGGAGGAAGAGCATACGCATGAAGCCTCATGGGGTCCCCGCAGCCGGAGAAGGCCCACATCGGCCGAGAATGACGCTGAAGCAGAGCAATACGGCACTGGATGAACTCCTTCACCACCAATATTCGCCGTCACCCCAAGGTCCTTCAGCCTGGCTAGCTGACACTAGACGTGGGCGAGCCGCCGTTCAACGAGCTTCATATGCCCCCAGCCGGAGCTAGGGACAACTGGTGCTCGTGGGAGCAGGAGCAGGGGGCTGAGCACGCCAGCATCCACGAATACCCATCGCTTCCAAAATCCGCCTAGAACTGGTGAGAGCACAAAATCAATCCCCGAGCCGGCCTCGCCGCAACATCTTGGAGGGTCAGGCACCCGGAGTGCTGGCGGGCGTCGGTCAGATGAAGCGATAAGAAATGGCGAAGCATACCCATGGAAGGGGCAATGCCCACCATGGCCTCGCAGACGAAGGAGAAGACGACAAGGAGGATGATGGACTGGGATCTAGGTGTAGCGCATCGACTTGGTAATGCGAGAGCACAACATTGAAGAAATCGGAGAAGGGAGGAATAAAGCCAGCCCAGAGGGCGTGAAGATGAAGATGAATGCAACGCGGGAAGCAGGCCAGGACACCGTCACCTTCCATTCATTGAAATCTGAGCCGAGCGCGGGGCGAACCTTCTTCATCGCTTCCTGGTTGAGCACCACTGACCACTCGATAGCGGGCTCGAGGACCGGCGGTGCCTGGACTGAGGTATGTGTCTTCTTCTTTCCCTTCTTCTTATGGCTCGACACCATGGCAGCAGAGAGGATTGGAGCCGGGTCAGGCTAGGACAGGAGACTGCTATTTCTGGGAAATGGAGGAGTTGTGGAAGCGCGCTGCCAGCAATGGGGGTGGAGCTGTGTTGGCAATGGCGGCCGCCTAGCCTGGCGAATATCAAGGCTGCATGGGGGAGTGGAGGCGCCCATGTACAACCTATCACCAGCGTCAATCAAGGCCGCAGGCGGTTGGGACCTGCGGCACTCCGCACTTGCCCTTTTGCTTCGCCTCAAAGCCAAGTCCGAGCGTGCCTTGGGCCCGGGGGATACTGTCGGTGTTCTGGGACCAGGGGTGCCCAGACTTGCCTGCCTGCGGCCCAATGCGTGGCTCCACCAACGGCCTGCTACAGACTAGCTTCAGCAGCGACCACCCAAGACCCTTGCGAGGTGGACGACACCAAGACCTCCCTGGGGGTGGCTGATACATCTCCAACGTATCTATAATTTTTGATTGCTCCATGCTATATTATTTACTGTTTTGAATATTTATGGGCTTTATTATACACTTTTATATCATTTTTTGGGACTAACCTATTAACCCAGAGCCCAGTGCCAGTTTCTGTTTTTACCCTGTTTTAGGGTTTCGAAGAAAAGGCAAATCAAACGGAGTCCAATTGACCTGAAACTTCACGGAACTCATTTTTGGAAGGAAAGAAGCCCAGAAGACTTGGAGTGCACATCGGGGGATCTGCGAGGAGGTCACGAGGTAGGGGTGCGCCCTCCACCCTCGTGAGCCCCTCGTGCCCCCCCTGACGTACTTATTCCACCTATATATCTCCATATACCCTAAAAACATAGGGGAACACAATAGATCGGGAGTTCCGCTGCTAGAAGCCTCCGTAGCCACCAAAAACCAATCTAGACTCGTTCCGACATCCTGCAGGAGGGGCAATCCCTCTCCGGTGGCCATCTTCATCATCCCGGTGCTCTCCATGACGATGAGGGAGTAGTTCTCCCTCAGGGCTGAGGGTATGTACACGTAGCTATGTGTTTGATCTATCTCTCTCGTTTTCTTGAGGTGATACGATCTTGATGTATCGCGAGATTTGCTATTATATTTGGATCCTATGATGTTTCTTCCCCCCTTTACTCTCTTGTAATGAATTGAGTTTCCCCTTTGGAGTTATCTTATCGGATTGAGTCTTTAAAGATTTGAGAACACTTGATGTATGTCTTGCCGTGCGTATCTGTGGTGACAATGGGATACCACGTGATTCACTTGATGTATGTTTTGGTGATCAACTTGCGGGGTCCGCCCATGAACCTATGCATAGGGGTTGGCACACGTTTTCGTCGTGATTCTCCGGTAGGAACTTTGGGGCACTCTTTGAGGTCCTTTGTGTTGGTTGAATAGATTAATCTGAGATTGTGTGACGCATATCGTATAATCATACCCACGGATACTTGAGGTGACATTGGAGTATCTAGGTGACATTAGGGTTTTGGTTGATTTGTGTCTTGAGGTGTTATTCTAGTACGAACTCTAGGGCTGTTTGTGACACTTATAGGAATAGCCCAACGGATTGATTGGAAAGAATAACTTTGAGGTGGTTTCGTACCCTACCATAATCTCTTCGTTTGTTCTCCGCTATTAGTGACTTTGGAGTGACTCTTTGTTGCATGTTGAGGGATAGTTATGTGATCCAATTATGCTATTATTGTTGAGGGAACTTACACTAGTGAAAGTATGAACCCTAGGCCTTATTTCCTATCATTGCAATACCATTTACGCTCACTTTTATCACTTGCTACCTTTCTATTTTTATAATTTCAGATTACAAATACCTTTATCTACTATCCATATACCACTTGTTTCACCATCTCTTCGCCGAACTAGTGCACCTATACAATTTACCATTGTATTGAGTGTGTTGGGGACACAAGAGACTCTTTGTTATTTGGTTGCAGGGTTGCTTGAGAGAGACCATCTTCATCCTACGCCTCCCATGGATTGATAAACCTTAGGTCATCCACTTCAGGGAAATTTGCTACTGTCCTACAAACCTCTATACTTGGAGGCCCAACAACGTCTACAAGAAGAAGGTTGTGTAGTAGACATCAAGCTGTTTTCTGGCACCGTTGCCGGGGAGGTTAGCGCTTGAAGGTATATCTTTAGATGTTGAAATCGAGTCTTTTAGTTTCTTGTTTTATCACTAGTTTAGTTTATAAAAGGAAACTAAAAAATGGAATTGAGTTTGTCTCATACGCTTCACCTTTTTAATATCTTTCATGAGTATGATGGAAAGGATAATTGTGCTCAAGTGCTAGAAGAAGAAATCTATGAAATGTTTGTCACTAAATATTTGAATGATGAGCATGATTGCAATGTTGTTAGTATGAATTCCTTGAATGTCCATGATGCTAATGATATGCAAGGCCACAAGCTTGGGGAAGCTATGTTTGATGAAGATGATATTTTTTGTCCCCCAAGTTTTGATGAGCAAATTTATTATGATGAAAGCATGCCTCCTATCTATGATGATTATTGTGATGACACGTATGCTTTAAAGAATAATGATAACCTTGAAACTTGTCATCTTGATCTTAATTTTCAATCACATGATAGTTATTTTGTTGAGTTTGCTCCCACTATTATTCATGAGAAGAATTTTGGTTGTGTGGAGAGTAGTAAATTTTCTATGCTTGTAGATCATGAAAATAATGATTAAGTGCTGGTTATATTGTTGAATAAATTCATGATGCTACAGAAAATTATTATGAGGGATGAATATATGCTTGTAGGAATTGCAATAATATCAAGTTTCCTCTCTATGTGCTTAAAATCTTAAAGTTATGCTTGTTTTACCCTCCTATGCTAGTTGATTATTGTTCCCACAAGTTGTTTGCTCACAAAATCCATATGCATAGGAAGTATGTTAGACTTAAATGTGCTAGTCATATTCCTCATGATGCTCTCTTTATGTTACAATTCTTATCTTTTATGTGAGCATCATTGAAATCATCATGCCTAGCTAGGGGCGTTAAACGATAGCGCTTGTTGGGAGGCAACCCAATTTTATTTTTGTTCCTTGCTTTTTGTTCCTGTTTAGTAATAAATAATTCATCTATCCTCTGTTTATATGTGGTTCTATGCTTTTAATTAGTGTTTGTGCCAAGTAGAACCTTTGGGAAGACTTTGGGAAAGTCTTGTTGATCATGCTGTAAAAAACAGAAACTTTAGCACTCACGAGAATTGCTGCCATTTTTATTTGGAAAGTGATATTTAGTTAATTCTTTTTGTACATGATTAATATATAAATTCCTCAGGCCCAGAAATTTATTTTAGAATATTATGAGTTCCATAAGTATACGTTTGATCCACATTACTACAGACTGTTCTGTTTTTGACAGATTCTATTTTTCGTGTGTTGTTTGCTTATTTTGATGAATCTATGGCTAGTAAAATACAGTATACATTACACCAATATGAATTTATAATGAGTTAATTACAGTACCTTATGATGGTGATTTGCTTTATCATACTAACGGAGCTTACGAGTTTTTTTGTTAAGTTTTGTGTTGTGAAGTTTTCAAGTTTTGGGTAAGGATTCGATGGACTATGGAATAAGGAGTGGAAAGAGCCTAATCTTGGGGATGACCAAGGAACCCCAAGGTAATATTCAAGGACAACCTAGAGCCTAAGCTTGGGGATGCCCCGGAAGGCATCCCCTCTTCCGTCTTCGTTTATCGGTAACTTTACTTGGAGCTATATTTTTATTCGCCACATGATATGTGTTTTGCTTGGAGCGTCAATTTATTTTGTTAGGATTTTCTTTCTGTTATTTAGAATAATGTTTTGCATCTTTTATTTCAATAAAAGTGGCATTGATAGCCTTTACTATGCCTATGTTACAAGTATACATGTTGCTGTTTGAAAACAGAAAGTTTACCTCTGTTGCAATAATTCCCTAGAAAATTCAGAATGTGATAAAATGTTGAAACCTTTTGCATATTATGCTCTGATAAATTTACTACAGTGGGAATTTTATTTCATAATTTTTGTAGCTAGGGAAGTATGGATGTTGCTGTATTCTTTACAGACTATCCTGTTTAGGCAGATTGCTGTTATGTTTGCATTGTTTGCATATGTTTGCTTCTTTAATGATTCTATTTGAGGATAGGACTATTAAATATGCATAGGCATTTAGTATGCAATGTTGAATAATAATTTTAGTGATTTTATACAGTAGAGTATGATAAGGTTTTTGGCAATGGTTTATACTAACTTATCTCACGAGTCCTTGTTGAGTTTTGTGTAGATGAAGCTTTTGAGATTTAGGGAGACCGTGATATGAGAGGAATTAAGGAGACACAAAAGCTCAAGCTTGGGGATGCCCAAGGCACCCAAATATAATATTTCAAGAAGTCTCAAGCATCTAATCTTGGGGATGCCCCGGTTGGCATCCCACCTTTCTTCTTCTTCAACAACTATCGGTTAATTTCGGTTGATCCTAAGTTTTTGCTTCTTCACATGATGTTTGCCATCCTTAGAATATCATTTTATTTAGTTTTGGTTGTTGTTTGAATAAAATACCAAGATCTGAAATTCTTTAATGTTAGAGAGTCTTAAATATCATGGTAATTTGCTTAAATAATCCTAATATGCTAGGCATCCAAGAATAGTAAAAACTTTCATATAGAGTATTGAATACTAAGAGAAGTTTGATGCTTGATGATTGTTTTGAGATATGGAGGTAATAATATCAAAGTCATGCTAGTTGAGTAGTTGTGAATTTGAGAAATGCTTGTGTTGAAGTTTGCAAGTCCCGTAGCATGCACGTATGGTAAACATTGTGTAACAAATTTGAAACATGAGGTGTTATTTGATTGTCCTCCTTATGAGTGGCCGTCGGGGACGAGCGATGGTCTTTTCCTACCAATCTATCCCCCTAGGAGCATGCGCGTAGTACCGAGGTTTTTGATGACTTGTGGATTTTTGCAATAAGTATGTGAGTTCTTTATGACTAATGTTGAGTCCATGGATTATACGCACTCTCACCCTTCCATCCTTGCTAGCCTCTTTGGTACCGTGCATTGCCCTTTCTCACATTGAGAGTTGGTGCAAACTTCGCCGGTGCATCCAAACCCCGTGATATGATATGCTCTATCACACATAAACCTCCTTATATCTTCCTCAAAACAGCCACCATATCTACCTATTATGGCATTTCCATAGCCATTCCGAGATATATTGCCATGCAACTTTCCATCATTCCGTTCATCATGACACATTGATCATTGTCATATTTCTTAGCATGATCATGTAGTTGACATAGTATTTGTGGAAAAGCCACCGTTCATAATTTTTTCATACTTGTGACTCTTGATTCATTGCATATCCCGGTACACTGCCGGAGGCATCCATGTAGAGTCATACTTTGTTCTAGTATCGAGTTGTAATCATTGAGTTGTAAATAAATAGAAGTGTGATGATCATCATTCAATAGAGCATTGTCCCAAAAAAAAGAATAGAAAGACCAAAAAAAGAAGGCCCAAAAAAGGAAATAAATAAAAAGGGGCAATGCTACTATCCTTTTACCACACTTGTGCTTCAAAGTAGCACCATGATCTTCATAGTAGAGAGTCTCTCATGTTGTCACTTTCATATACTAGTGGGAATTTTTCATTATAGAACTTGGCTTGTATATTCCAACAATGGCCTCCTCAAGTGCCCTAGGTCTTCGTGAGCAAGCAAGTTGGATGCACACCCACTTAGTTTCTTTTGTTGAGCATTCATACATTTATAGCTCTAGTGCATCCGTTGCATGGCAATCCCTACTCCTTGCATTAACATCAATCGATGGGCATATCCATATCCCATTGATTAGCCTCATTGATGTGAGACTTTCTCCTTTTTTGTCTTCTCACACATAACCCCCTCATTATTCTATTCCACCCATAGTGCTATATCCATGGCTCGCACTCATGTATTGCGTGAAAGTTTATAGGTTTGAGATTACTAAAGTATGAAACAATTGCTTGGCTTGTCATCGGGGTTGTGCATGATGAGAGCATTCTTGTGTGACGAAAATGAAAAATGACTAAACTATATGATTTTGTAGGGATGAACTTTCTTTGGCCATGTTATTTTGAGAAGAAACGATTGCTTAGTTAGTATGCTTGAAGTATTATCATTTTTATATCAATATGAACTTTTGTCTTGAATCTTTCGGATCTGAATATTCATACCACAATTAAGAAGAATCACATTGAAATTATTCCAATTAGCACTCCGCACCAAAAATTCTGTTTTTATCATTTACCTACTCGAGGATGAGCAGGAATTAAGCTTGGGGATGCTGATACGTCTCCAACGTATCTATAATTTTAGATTGCTCCATGCTATATTATTTACTGTTTTGAATGTTTATGGGCTTTAGTATACAATTTTATATCATTTTTGGGACTAACCTATTAACCCAGAGCCCAGTGCCAGTTTCTGTTTTTACCCTGTTTTAGGGTTTCGAAGAAAAGGAAAATCAAACGGAGTCCAATTGACCTGAAACTTCACGGAACTCATTTTTGGAAGGAAAGAAGCCCAGAAGACTTGGAGTGCACGTCGGGGGATCTGCGAGGAGGTCACGAGGCAGGGGGGGCGCCCACTCCCCTGGGCGCACCCTCCACCCTCGTGAGCCCCTTGTGCCCCCCTGATGTACTTCTTCCACCTATATATATCTCCATATACCCTAAAAACATCCGGGAACACAATAGATCAGGAGTTCCACCGCTAGAAGCCTCCGTAGCCACCAAAAACCAATCTAGACCCGTTCCGGCACCTTGCAGGAGGGGGCAATCCCTCTCCGGTGGCCATCTTCATCATCCCGGTGCTCTCCATGACGAGGAGGGAGTAGTTCTCCCTTGGGGCTGAGGGTATGTACCAGTAGCTATGTGTTTGATCTCTCTCCCTCTCTCTCTCTCTCGTTTTCTTGAGGTGATACGATCTTGATGTATCGCGAGCTTTGCTATTATATTTGGATCCTATGATGTTTCTTCCCCCCTCTACTCTCTTGTAATGAATTGAGTTTCCCCTTTGGAGTTATCTTATCGGATTGAGTCTTTAAAGATTTGAGAACACTTGATGTATGTCTCGCCGTGCGTATCTGTGGTGACAATGGGATACCATGTGATTCACTTGATGTATGTTTTGGTGATAAACTTGCGGGTTCCGCCCATGAACCTATGCATAGGGGTTGGCACACGTTTTCATCATGATTCTCTGGTAGGAACTTTGGGGCACTCTTTGAGGTCCTTTGTGTTGGTTGAATAGATGAATCTAAGATTGTGTGATGCATATCGTATAATCATACCCACGGATACTTGAGGTGACATTGGAGTATCTAGGTGACATTAGGGTTTTGGTTGATTTGTGTCTTAAGGTGTTATTCTAGTACGAACTCTAGGGCTGTTTGTGACACTTATAGGAATAGCCCAACGGATTGATTGGAAAGAATAACTTTGAGGTGGTTTCGTACCCTACCATAATCTCTTCGTTTGTTCTCCGCTATTAGTGACTTTGGAGTGACTCTTTGTTGCATGTTGAGGGATAATTATGTGATCCAATTATGCTATTATTGTTGAGGGAACTTACACTAGTGAAAGTATGAACCCTAGGCCTTATTTCCTATCATTGCAATACCGTTTATGCTCACTTTTATCACTTGCTACCTTGCTGTTTTTATAATTTCAGATTACAAATACCTTTATCTACTATCCATATACCACTTGTTTCACCATCTCTTCGCTGAACTAGTGCACCTATACAATTTACCATTATATTGGGTGTGTTGGGGACACAAGAGACTCTTTGTTATTTGGTTGCAGGGTTGCTTGAGAGAGACCATCTTCATCCTACGCCTCCCACGGATTGATAAACCTTAGGTCATCCACTTGAGGGAAATTTGCTACTGTCCTACAAACCTCTGCACTTGGAGGCCCAACAACGTCTACAAGAAGAAGGTTGTGTAGTAGACATCAGTGGCCTCACTAGGCCGGCTCCCGAGGAGTGGAGATATCTATGCAAGGGGAACCTCGCGAGGTTCGCGTGATGTGAGCCATGACGACCAAGGCCAGGCGGGCGCCAGCGGGCGTAGTGTGATACTTCCCTCTTTGGTTCTAAGGAGGCAAGCACAGGCGCGGGGTCCCGAGGAATCAGGCAAAGGTTTCCATATCGGTGCAACAAGACCAAGACCAGTAGGACAGCAGGACAGAGGTCATTGCGGAGCCCACAACAGCATCACCACAAGAGCCTTTGGCAGGCGAAGACCCCCTTTTGTCAGGGTAGCTTCTACTAGTTGTCCCCCTTCAAACTTGGCCGTTATGTGATGCCTTCCTGCCTAAACATTTGGGAAGAGGACCAAGGCCACTATAAATAGGACTTAGCCACCACCATAGAGGGGATCGGATTCATTCCACCTTGACAAGCTCACCAGTTCATCTAGCTCAAGAACACCTCACCTCCCGAGGATGTTCATCCATTGTACTAGTTCATCCTCAGCCCCCCAAGGTAATCCACCCACAAACTGGAGTAGGGTATTACACCGCAAGGTGGCCCGAACCAGTATAAACCCTCGTGTCTCTTATTCTTTGGGTCCGTCGAGCTAGGCCGTGAGATCGTTGAGCGAGCGAGCTAGGAAGAGAGTGTTCTTCGTGCGCACCCTAGAGTTCAAACCTCACAAGGGTTTGCCGGAACCCATAATCCGATAGAATTGTATTAACCGGAAACTTGATACATGTGTGGATACATAGACAAAACACTGTGTCCCTAGTAAGCCTCTACTAGACTAGCTCGTTAATCAAAGATGGTTAAGTTTCCTAACCATAGAGATGTGTCGTCATTTGATGAACGGGATCACGTCATTAGGAGAATGATGTGATGGACAAGATCCATCCATTAGCATAGCATATTGATCGTTCAGTTTTATTGCTATTGCTTTCTTCATGTCAAATACATATTCCTCGACTATGAGATTATGCAACTCCCGGATACCGAAGGAATGCCTTGTGTGCTATCAAATGTCACAATGTAACTTGGTGATTATAAAGATGCTCTATAGGTATCTCCAAAGGTGTTTGTTGGGTTGGCATAGATCGAGATTAGGATTTGTCACTCCGAGTATCAGAAAGGTATCTCTGGGCCCTCTCGGTAATACACATTATAAGAAGCCTTGCAAGCAAAGTGACTAATGAGTTAGTTGCAGGATGATGTATTACGGAATGAGTAAAGAGACTTGCCAGTAACGAGATTGAACTAGGTATGAAGATATCGACGATCGAATCTCGGGCAAGTAACATACCAATGGACAATGGGAATAATGTATGTTGTCATAACGGTTCGACCGATAAACATCTTCGTAGAATATGTAGGAGCCAATATGAGCATCCAGGTTCCGCTATTGGTTATTGACATGAGAGGTGTCTCGGTCATGTCTACATAGTTCTCGAACCCGTAGGGTCTGCACACTTAACGTTCGATGATGATTTTGTATTATATGATTTATGTGATTTGGTGACCGAATGTTGTTCGGAGTCCCACATGAGATCATGGACATGACGAGGAGTCTCGAAATGGTCGAGAGGTAAAGATTGATATGTAGGATGATAGTATTCGGACACCGGATGTGATCCGGATAGTATCGGGTATTTATCGGACTACCAGGGGGGTTACTATAACCCCCGCGGGAAAGATATGGCCCACGAGCACACCAGCCCACAAGGGTGGCGCCCCCCCTAAGGAAGGAGGCCAAGTGGGGAAGGGAAAAGGGGATTCAGTCCCCCTTTCCTTCTGTCCCTCCTCTTCCCTTTTCCCCCTTCGAAAATAAGGAAAGTAGGGAGGCCGAATTGGGGAGGACCCCAAGTAGGATTCCTGATACGTCTCCAATGTACCTACTTTTCCAAACACTTTTGCCCTTGTTTTGGACTCTAACTTGCATGATTTGAATGGAACTAACCTGGACTGATGTTGTTTTCAGCAGAACTGCCATGGTGTTATTTCTGTGCAGAAATAAAAGTTGTCGGAAAGACATAAAAATCCACGGAGACACGTTTTGGAATTAATGAAAAATATTGGCGAAAGAATCAGCGTCATGGGGCCCACACCCTGTCCACGAGGGTGTTGGGCGCCCCCCTGGGGCGCGCCCCTTCCTCATGGGCCCCCTGGGTGTGACGCCCGGGTAATTAAGCTACAGTGATCCTCTGCTAATGGTGCCACATCACCTCGTTTATAGTTGCTAATCTCGAGTTAGTTCGAAACCGATTCAAATTCAAATTCAAAAATAGGCAAACAATAAAAGTTTTCAAATATTAAAACTAAAATGTTCGGAGTGAACCAAATATTACATAGGTAATTATGATGGAGAAACCATACCTTTATAAGATATTTAAATACTATAAGATAATTGAAAAAGTAGTGAAAACTATTATTTATATACTTTTAAATATTAATTAATTATGAAACTAATTTAGCTTGGGTAGCAAGCTAATGTGGCATTGGCATATTTGTTAACAGCAAATTAGGCGCCATTATAGTATTTTACTAAAACAAAAATAAATGGAAACTAAAAGAAAACATAAAAGAAAATAAATAAAAAAGAAGAAAATAAATAAAAGAAAGAAACTAACAAAACAAAAGAAGAGGGAACCCCCTCCCACGGCCCACTGGCCCAGTTGGCCGGCCAGCCCACCTGGCCCAGCCGGCCCCCCCCGCTGGCTTAACCCCCCACTCCCCCCAGGCCAACCCTAGCCGCCACCCACTCCCTCCCCCCTCGTCCCACTCCTCCCTCGTCCTTC
>NC_057797.1:176960727-176968462 GCF_018294505.1 Triticum aestivum | reverse complement strand
AGCGCCGATCCACCGCACGATGGCCGCGGCCGGCTACGCCCCACACCGCCTCCGCCTCACCCCCATGGCCGCTGTGCCCTGCCTCGCGCGACCCGCTGCTGCGCCGTTCGCCTTGCCCCGCTCCTGCACCCCCCTGCACCGGCGACGCCGCCATGTCCGCGGCCAGCTCCGACCGCCCCACTCCTCTCCTCTCGCGCGAGGCCTTGCCGCGCTGAACGCTCGTCACCGCCCTCCCGTGGCGCCGCCATCCGTTCCCTTGGCCGGCGTCGTGGGCGCCGGCAGCCACGCCGGCAGCCTCGCTACGCCCGTGGCTGGCCCCCCTACCTGTCGATCTGGGCGCTCGCCCAGTCGGGCGCCGACGCCCAGCGCCCGCACCCGCGGCAACCGCACGCCCGTTAGCCCCCAGGGCCCTATGACAAAGGGGGCCCGCCCCCAGAACGTTAAAAAAGTATATAAAAATAAATAAAACAATAATTAAAATAAAAATAAATTTAAATAATTAATTAATTAACTAAATCAATTAAGTTAATTAACCTTAATTAATTAATCTAATTAACCTGTTAGCTTAATTAAACAGAAATTAGTTTAACTAAATCCTAATTAACCTAACAGAGTATGACAGGTGGGTCCCATTGGACCCACGCGTCAGTTTGACCCAGTCAACCCCTGTTGACTGCTGATGTCAGCACGATGTCATGCTGACGTCATAAATCCATTTTCCGAATTAATTAAATAATTAAATAAATTCCAGAAATTAATAAAATCTTTAGAAAATCATATCTTTTAATCCGTAACTCGGATTAAAATATTTTCAACATGAAAGTTGCTCAGAACGACGAGACGATTCCGGATACGCAACCCGTTCGTCCGCCACACCCCCCTAACCTATCGAACTCGCAACTTTCCCCCCTCTGGCTCCTCTGCCCGAAAACACGGAACCCCGGGAATACTTCCCGGATGCTTCCCCTCTTCACCGGTATCACCTCCTACCGCGTAGAACACGTCTAGCTCTGCCTGTTATCCTGTTATGCACTTGCTTGCTATGTATTTACTGTTTCTCCCCCCTCTTCTCTTCGGTAGACCCCGTGACGATGCTGACGCCCCAGTTCGACTACGGAGTTGACGACTCCTCTCTCTTGACAGAGCAACCAGGCAAGCCCCCCTTTGATCACCAGATATCGCCTACTCTTCTCTATACTGCTTGCATTAGAGTAGTGTAGCATGTTACTGCTTTCCGTTAATCCTATTCTGATGCATAGCCTGTCATTGCCGCTACAGTCATCGATACCTTACCCGCAATCCTAAATGCTTAGTATAGGATGCTAGTGTTCCATCAGTGACCCTACACTCTTGTCCGTCTGCCATGCTATACTACTGGGTTGTGATCACTTCGGGAGGTGATCACGGGCATATACTATATACTTTACACTGTTACATTACCTGTGATACTGTTCGGAGTTGGGGGCTGCAAGGACAGGTGGCTCCATCCCGGTAGAGGTGGGCCTGGGTTCCCGACGGCCCGCGACTGTTACTTTGTGGCGGAGCGGCAGGGCAGGTTGAGACCACCTAGGAGACAGGTGGGCCTGGCCCTGTTCGGCGTTCGCGGATACTTAACACGCTTAACGAGATCTTGGTATTTGATCTGAGTCGGCTACGAGCCTATACGCACTAACCATCTACGCGGGAGTAGTTATGGGTATCCCGGCGTCGTGGTATCAGCCGAAGCCTTCTTGACGTCAGCGACTGAGTGGCGCGCGCCGGGTTGGACTGCGTTAACGCAACTTCCTTTGTAATGGAGGTTGCTAGGTCTGCTCACCGGCCGCGTACGCAACGTGCAGGTGTGCTAAGGGCGATGGGCCCAGACCCCTGTGCGCTTAGGTTTAGACCGGCGTGCTGACCTCTCTGTTGTGCCTAGGTGGGGCTGCGACGTGTTGATCTTCCGAGGCCGGGCATGACCCAGGAAAGTGTGTCCGGCCAAATGGGATCGAGCGTGTTGGGTTATGTGGTGCACCCCTGCAGGGAAGTTAATCTATTCGAATAGCCGTGATCTTCGGTAACAGGATGACTTGGAGTTGTACCTTGACCTTATGACAACTAGAACCGGATACTTAATAAAACACACCCTTCCAAGTTCCACAGACAACCCGGTGATCGCTTTTCCACAGGGCGACGAGGGGAGGATCGCCGGGTAGGATTATGCTACTGCGATGCTACTGGAGATGCTACTTGGAGATGCTACTAGGAGATGCTACTTGGGGGACTTCAATCTACTCTCTTCTACATGCTGCAAGACGGAGGCTGCTAGAAGCGTAGTCTTCGACAGGATTAGCTATCCCCCTCTTATCCTGGCATTCTGCAGTTCAGTCCACCGATATGGCCCTTTACACATATACCCATGCATATGTAGTGTTGCTCCTTGATTGCGAGTACTTTGGATGAGTACTCACGGTTGCTTTTCTCCCTCTTTTCCCCTTTCCCTTCTACCTGGTTGTCGCAACCAGATGCTGGAGCCCTGGAGCCATACGCCACCGTCGACGATGATTCCTACTACACTGGAGGTGCCTACTACTACGTGCAGGCCGCTGACGACGACCAAGAGTAGTTAGGAGGATCCCAGGCAGGAGGCCTGTGCCTCTTTCGATCTGTATCCCAGTTTGTGCTAGCCTTCTTAAGGCAATCTTGTGTAACTTATGTCTGTACTCAGATATTGTTGCTTCCGCTGACTCGTCTATGATCGAGCACTTGTATTCGAGCCCTCGAGGCCCCTGACTTGTATTATGATGCTTGTATGACTTATTTATGTTTTAGAGTTGTGTTGTGATATCTTCCCGTGAGTCCCTGATCTTGATCGTACACATTTGCGTGCATGATTAGTGTACGATTGAATCGGGGGCGTCACAAGTTGGTATCAGAGCCGACTGCCTGTAGGAATCCCCCTTTCCAACTCCTTGGCCAAAGTCGAGTCTAGTCGTTGAAAAACTTTTACTAACATGGTTGTGTGGCCCATGGGCCCACGTCGCCATCGGGTGGTAGTAGGATCTTTTACTCCTCGACCTATACTCTGGGACTCTGATCTCTCTACTATTCGGGTTAAATGAATTTGCTAACTCTAAGATTAGGATCTCGTGATCGCATCCACCCGGAGAGCCCCTTACTGCAGAGGATCGCCTGCTACATCAGAAGATTCCGAAGATACTCTCTGATGTTCTCTCGAGACTTTGTGCCCATCACTTTTGCTATTCCTGACCACCGATAAATCCGTATGGATAACTACTTACACTTGCCATTCATATGATCATCCCCCATTGATCTTGTTATTACAAGATACCCCGAAGTTTTCTCTATTGTTCCGAGAATACTTTGTGCCTACTGCCTAGCAGTTCTTTGCCACATGAATACCCCCTTCAAATAAATTCTTGCACTTATCGAGTATCCGCTCATCCCCCAGTTGTTCATGTGTTACACAAAAGTCTTCGAAATACCACCCGATATTCCGAAAATCCTCAGCAACCTATTGCTCTGGAATTTCTTGTTTGCTTTCATTATGATTAATCCCGTAAGTATAGAAATCTTATAGGCATTCCTTGTCATTATCATTTTGAGTCTGTTGACTCAATATGTTGCGAATACACACAATCATCATTGATCCTTATAAATTACCTTTCCGGCTGAGCTTCCATTCTTTTAACTGGAATTGGTTCTCGACCAATCCAATTGTCGTTGATTGTACCCTAAGGCTATTCAACTTATCCATCCCTAATCAGAGCATTGCTTCTGCTCCCTTGATTTGGAAATCATAATTCCTTTGCATTTGACAATTGAGTTAGTCAGTTGTTTCTATAATCTGATCTCCTTGCATTCTTCTTCCTCTAGTTGAGTACCGATACTCGTATCAGATCCTTTGTGGACCATCAAGTCCTTTGTTGGATTGTTATCTGACAGTGTCCTTCACATTTGATCACCTTGTGAGTTCTTCCCCTGATACATAATGCCTTTGTTAAGTTGTATCCTCTGCTTGGCCAACCATGCTCTGCTTTCGGGCTTGTGTTATTTACTCTTGAAACTTGTGGTATATGTTTCTAAGAAGCCCCTATGGGTTGAACATATGCTTTCTCTAAACCGTGTGAACCTGAAAGTTTTCACGAGTCATACTCTTCTGGTGCTTCACCAGATAAAATTTCAACACTGCAACTTCATCGAACGTGAGAAGTGAATGAAAGGTTATGCATTGGAGAAGTGGGAGTCGACCTTGAACTTGTGTTCATGCCCATGGACACGATGTAGATCTTATCACTAAAGCTTCTCTTAAATTAATTATTCCCTTGGTATAAGTACATCTTATATCTGGGATCTGGCCTTTTGCAATCGTGGTTCCGACCATGATCTCCTTTAAATACCATTTCTCGTGCATGTTTAAGCACTTATCTTCTTTAGAGCAATACCCTAGTCCAAACTCTACTTTGATCTGTCGTCGAGTATTACCCCCCGGTATCTCGAGATTATCATGGAACTGCATAAATTCTTATGAGTTCTTCATGAAGTGCTACATTCTCACTGATTCCAATTTTTTCATGGACTCTTAGTTATTAAACACTCAAAGACACCGATAACTGACTCGAGTCCGCACCGCGATTAAACAACTCTTGGTAACCTTCATTACTTACGAGTTTGTACTCGATCACGTCATTCCTAGCCTGATTGGCTATATCATTATCGTGCTAAATTTTAATTGTGCTACCGGGTCCTTCCCGGAGCATAAATTTCGACGGTGAGCTAATCTTACAATCGATCTTCCTCGTCATATCGTTTGTCCTTGAACAACAAGCTTGGTTTCGAGTTTGTGACATACCCATGGTTCCAATAACCTTTCGCTTCATCATTCGTTTGACTGATGTCATCACCGATCGATTACATCTTCATGAAATCTCTCGACAATTGTGTCGTGATCATCATCAACATTCTGAGCTCTTATAGGAAATCAATCGAATCCTGATGAGAAATACCATCCTTGCCCCTCGATGATTTGTGTTATCATCGACAACATTCTTGCCTTCCCCCAACACACTTGTTCGTGTTTTGTGCATACCTTGAGATCCTTGCTATCCAGCATTTGTTCTCCTTTACCTTGGAGTATTACCATCTTTTTATGTCAAGAATGTCGTGGGAATTTCACCACCTCTTAAGAATTCTTGGTACAGGTGATACTTCTTGCCATATCCGTTCCTCCCTTGGTCCCCGTGTTGTTCTAACCGGAGAACCGACAATTGAACTATTATGCATGACTTCAAAACTTCTAGCAACCCTATTGCTTTGAAGTTAATGGTCGATAATTCATTCTTAGACCATTGGTTATTGAATCACCATTCTAATATTGATCTTGCTACCTAAGCCCATAATTCCGGTGCACCTTTCACCCACTGGTTAGTTGCGTATGTTTTCCTCAGGCATACATCATGATATCATTTGATCTGACAAATGTTATCTCCTTGATCACATGATTGTGGAAATCCATCTTTTTGGAAATCTCGAGGAATTGTCGCTGAGACCATCAGCCACCCCCTCATCCTCTCCTTGGTTTACTGATGAACTCTTGTTTCTGAACTTGCATCCATAGTTCAATTCTGGAGAATCTTAACATATCATCTCGACAATTTGTGTTACACCTTTTCTTCTCAGGCATCCTGGGTCTGAGGTATCATGACCCCAATCAGATCTGAATCTCGGTCAGATATGATGGTTGGAACATATTTTCAAGAGTTATAACATTGATCCTCATATGACCCGGTAAGGTGATGTCATGCACACCTGACCGGAGGACCAAGTGTTATAGTTTCCTTTTTAGCAAGGTTATCCATTCTTCAATGAGGAAATTGTAAGACTTATTCTATAAGTTGTTCCTGATGGATCCTGTTGTTTCCAAAGTCTGATCTTCACCTATAGACCATGTCAATGCTATCTCGAAGCATGTCGGTGGTGCTCCGATTTTCAACAAGAACATTTGAAGCCCAATGCTAAATGTTACTTGCTCAATTACCCAAACACCGTTGCATCGGTAATGTCATGAAATTTCTTTCCCCTTTCCTAAGGAGTTTTCTACATTATATCCTGCCAAGGATATCATGCTCTGCTTGTCCTTGGGAAGGATATACCCCTGATATATGTGTTTAAACACATTTTCCTTTCCATTATTTGGTTTAACCTTTCTTGTGATCTATATGATCTAAGCAGTAATATTCTCCTGCTTATGTATATACCTCGGTGTACAATTCTGTCAGCAAGACCCTGTTACTATTGTTGATGACATTTCGGTAGCCACCAATGGACGAGAACCTTGCCTATTGGCCCGCCTCGTTCAACGAGCAGGAAAATGGTTCTCTTCGTCCCTCGCCCTTGGTATCGATGTTGTTGCCGACATAACTAACAGGCTACCCTCTGACAGGCCTTGCTATCGTGGCCATGCAAGATGTCGGCCCCCTTCCTACTTTCAACCACATGGTGGGCCCATATCCCACAGTTCCACGGGATCAAAACCTGACTCTCCTGTACACCCCCTGTTCCCAAAGTTATTCCTCTCGCGTGGACTCGTATGTAATTCATGAGCCACCTTTCGATGAGATCATCAATTCTGGCATCGAACACAATAATTATTCCGTCGCTTGAAACCCCTTTCACCTTCTGACTAGGCATTGAACGATTGCCTGGCTGCTTGAAACTTCTTATTGTACCTTCGAACTTTACTCTCGATGTGATTTATTTGTTCAACTCGAGAGGTACTCATATGCTCATTCATGGGTTAATCCCAGATTATTACCCTTATAGCATTCTGTCGTTGCCGATCTGCCCCGTTACCTATTCGTAAGTATGATGAAGATCCCGAAGAAAGGATGACAAATTGATCATGGTGACTTGAAGCAGTGAAATGAAGACATCAACGAAAGGGATCAACCTCTTCGAAAGGGAAGCCAAGACCGAGAAGACTCGTTAGGTTTTTCGCTACCAACACCTTCGCCCCTTACTCCACCGCTTAAATCTCGGGACGAGATTTCTTGTAGTGGAGGAGAATTGTGACACCCGGGTAATTAAGCTACAGTGATCCTCCGCTAATGGTGCCACGTCACCTCGTTTATAGTTGCTAATCTCGAGTTAGTTCGAAACCGATTCAAATTCAAATTCAAAAATAGGCAAACAATAAAGTTTTCAAATATTAAAACTAAAATGTTCGGAGTGAACCAAATATTACATAGGTAATTATGATGGAGAAACCATACCTTTATAAGATATTTAAATACTATAAGATAATTGAAAAAGTAGTGAAAACTATTATTTATATACTTTTAAATATTAATTAATTATGAAACTAATTTAGCTTGGGTAGCAAGCTAATGTGGCATTGGCATATTTGTTAACAACAAATTAGGCGCCATTATAGTATTTTACTAAAACAAAAATAAATGGAAACTAAAAGAAAACATAAAAGAAAATAAATAAAAAAGAAGAAAATAAATAAAAGAAAGAAACTAACAAAACAAAAGAAGAGGGAACCCCCTCCCACGGCCCACTGGCCCAGTTGGCCGGCCAGCCCACCTGGCCCAGCCGGCCCACCCCGCCGGCTTAACCCCCCACTCCCCCCAGGCCAACCCTAGCCGCCACCCACTCTCTCCCCCCTCGTCCCACTCCTCCCTCGTCCTTCCCCGATCTAGATCGGGGCAACCCCCGATCCCATCGGCGCCCCACG
>NC_057797.1:176954093-176960324 GCF_018294505.1 Triticum aestivum | reverse complement strand
CGTCGCTCGCCGTCGGCCTCACCCTCCTCCCCTTTCCTGAACCGGAAGGGCCCCCCGCCGCCACCGCACGGAACGCCACTATCGCGGCCTTCCTCGCCGGACCACCTCAACGGCCTGCCTCCTCGTCGCCCGATCGTCGCCGTCGACCACCCCGAGCCCCGCTGCCCTGACCCTACGTCCACCGTGAGCATGAGCTTCCCCCCTCTCCTTCCCTCTCCCGCATGCCGCGCCCAGGTGCGCCCCCATGCCAGCGCCGATCCACCGCACGATGGCCGCGGCCGGCTACGCCCCACACCGCCTCCGCCTCACCCCCATGGCCGCTGTGCCCTGCCTCGCGCGACCCGCTGCTGCGCCGTTCGCCTTGCCCCGCTCCTGCACCCCCCTGCACCGGCGACGCCGCCATGTCCGCGGCCAGCTCCGACCGCCCCACTCCTCTCCTCTCGCGCGAGGCCTTGCCGCGCTGAACGCTCATCACCGCCCTCCCGTGGCGCCGCCATCCGTTCCCTTGGCCGGCGTCGTGGGCGCCGGCAGCCACGCCGGCAGCCTCGCCACGCCCGTGGCTGGCCCCCCTACCTGTCGATCTGGGCGCTCGCCCAGTCGGGCGCCGACGCCCAGCGCCCGCACCCGCGGCAACCGCACGCCCGTTAGCCCCCAGGGCCCTATGACAAAGGGGGCCCGCCCCCAGAACGTTAAAAAAAAGTATATAAAAATAAATAAAACAATAATTAAAATAAAAATAAATTTAATTAATTAATTAATTAACTAAATCAATTAAGTTAATTAACCTTAATTAATTAATCTAATTAACCTGTTAGCTTAATTAAACAGTAATTAGTTTAACTAAATCCTAATTAACCTAACAGAGTATGACACGTGGGTCCCATTGGACCCACGCGTCAGTTTGACCCAGTCAACCCCTGCTGACTGCTGATGTCAGCATGACGTCATGCTGACGTCATAAATCCATTTTCCGAATTAATTAAATAATTAAATAAATTTCAGAAATTAATAAAATCTTTAGAAAATCATATCTTTTAATCCGTAACTCGGATTAAAATATTTTCAACATGAAAGTTGCTCAGAACGACGAGACGATTCCGGATACGCAACCCGTTCGTCCGCCACACCCCCCTAACCTATCGAACTCGCAACTTTCCCCCCTCCGGCTCCTCTGCCCGAAAACACGGAACCCCGGGAATACTTCCCGGATGCTTCCCCTCTTCACCGGTATCACCTCCTACCGCGTAGAACACGTCTAGCTCTGCCTGTTATCCTGTTATGCACTTGCTTGCTATGTATTTACTGTTTCTCCCCCCTCTTCTCTTCGGTAGACCCTGTGACGATGCTGACGCCCCAGTTCGACTACGGAGTTGACGACCCCTCTCTCTTGCCAGAGCAACCAGGCAAGCCCCCCCTTTGATCACCAGATATCGCCTACTCTTCTCTATACTGCTTGCATTAGAGTAGTGTAGCATGTTACTGCTTTCCGTTAATCCTATTCTGATGCATAGCCTGTCATTGCTGCTACAGTCATCGATACCTTACCCGCAATCCTAAATGCTTAGTATAGGATGCTAGTGTTCCATCAGTGACCCTACACTCTTGTCCGTCTGCCATGCTATACTACTGGGCTGTGATCACTTCGGGAGGTGATCACAGGCATATACTATATACTTTACACTGTTACATTACCTGTGATACTGTTCGGAGTTGGGGGCTGAAAGGACAGGTGGCTCCATCCCATTAGAGGTGGGCCTGGGTTCCCGACGGCCCCCGACTATTACTTTGTGGCGGAGCGGCAGGGCAGGTTGAGACCACCTAGGAGACAGGTGGGCCTGGCCCTGTTCGGCGTTCGCGGATACTTAACACGCTTAACGAGATCTTGGTATTTGATCTGAGTCGGCTACGAGCCTATACGCACTAACCATCTACGCGGGAGTAGTTATGGGTATCCCGGCGTCGTGGTATCAGCCGAAGCCTTCTTGACGTCAGCGACTGAGTGGCGCGCGCCGGGTTGGACTGCGTTAACGCAACTTCCTTTATAATGGAGGTTGCTAGGTCTGCTCACCGGCCGCGTACGCAACGTGCAGGTGTGCTAAGGGTGATGGGCCCAGACCCCTGTGCGCTTAGGTTTAGACCGGCGTGCTGACCTCTCTGTTGTGCCTAGGTGGGGCTGCGACGTGTTGATCTTCCGAGGCCGGGCATGACCCAGGAAAGTGTGTCCGGCCAAATGGGATCGAGCGTGTGGGGTTATGTGGTGCACCCCTGCAGGGAAGTTAATCTATTCGAATAGCCGTGATCTTTGGTAACAGGACGACTTGGAGTTGTACCTTGACCTTATGACAACTAGAACCGGATACTTAATAAAACACACCCTTCCAAGTTCCACAGACAACCCGGTGATCGCTTTTCCACAGGGCGACGAGGGGAGGATCGCCGGGTAGGATTATGCTACTGCGATGCTACTGGAGATGCTACTTGGAGATGCTACTAGGAGATGCTACTTGGGGGACTTCAATCTACTCTCTTCTACATGCTGCAATACGGAGGCTGCCAGAAGCGTAGTCTTCGACAGGATTAGCTATCCCCCTCTTATCCTGGCATTCTGCAGTTCAGTCCACCGATATGGCCCTTTACACATATACCCATGCATATGTAGTGTAGCTCCTTGCTTGCGAGTACTTTGGATGAGTACTCACGGTTGCTTTTCTCCCTCTTTTCCCCTTTCCCTTCTACCTGGTTGTCGCAACCAGATGCTGGAGCCCTGGAGCCAGACGCCACCGTCAACGATGATTCCTACTACACTGGAGGTGCCTACTACTACGTGCAGGCCGCTGACGACGACCAAGAGTAGTTAGGAGGATCCCAGGCAGGAGGCCTGCGCCTCTTTCGATCTGTATCCCAGTTTGTGCTAGCTTTCTTAAGGCAATCTTGTTTAACTTATGTCTATACTCAGATATTGTTGCTTCCGCTGACTCGTCTATGATCGAGCACTTGTATTCGAGCCCTTGAGGCCCCTGACTTGTATTATGATGCTTGTATGACTTATTTATGTTTTAGAGTTGTGTTGTGATATCTTCCCGTGAGTCCCTGATCTTGATCGTACACATTTGCGTGCATGATTAGTGTACGATTGAATCGGGGGCGTCACACTGGGACTCCACCGACCTCAACCCCAACTCCATATATTCACTTCCGGGTAGGAAAAAATTAGAGAGAGGGATTCATCGTGTTTTATGATACAGAGACGCCGCCAAGCCCTAATCTTCCTCGGGAGGGCTGATCTGGAGTCCGTTCGGGGCTCCGGAGAGGGGAATTCGTCGCCATCGTCATCATCAACCATCCTCACCGCCGTGTGTGAGTAATATCATCATAGGCTTGCTGGACGGTGATGGGTTGGATGAGATTTACCATGTAATCGAGTTAGTTTTGTTAGGGTTTGATCCCTAGTATCCATTATGTTCTAAGATTGATGTTGCTATGACTTTGCTATGCTTAATGCTTGTCACTAAGGCCCGAGTGCCATGATTTAAGATCTAAACCCATTATGTTTTCATGAATATATGTGAGTTCTTGATCCTATCTTGCAAGTCAATAGTCACCTACTATGTGTTATGATCCGGTAACCCCGAAGTGACAATAATCAGGACCACTCCCGGTGATGACCGTAGTTTGAGGAGTTCATTTATTCACTAAGTGTTAATGCTTTGGTCCGGTACTCTATTAAAAGGAGGCCTTAATATCCCTTAGTTTCCAATAGGACCCCACTGCCATAGGAGGGTAGGACAAAAGATGCACTGCAAGTTCTTTTCCATAAGCACGTATGACTATATTCGGAATACATGCCTACATTACATTGATGAACTGGAGCTAGTTCTGTTTCACCGGATGTTATAATTGTTGCATGAGGAATCACACCCGACATAATTATCCATAATTGATCCATTGCCTACGAGCTTTTCACATATTGATCTTTTCTTAGTTACTTTTCCATTGCCACTGTTACGATTGCTATAAAAACTACTACTGTTACTTTTGCCACCGTTACCGTTACTTCCATACTACTTTGCCACTAAATATTTTTCTGCAAATATTAAGTCGTTCAGGTGTGGTTGAATTGACAACTCAACTGAATCCTTGAGAATATTCTTTGGCTCCCCTTGTGTCGAATCAATAAATTTGGGTTGAATACTCTACCCTCGAAAACTGTTGCGATCCCCTATACTTGTGGGTTATCAAGACTATTTTCTGGCGCCGTTGCTGGGGAGCATAGCTCTATTATTTGAGTCACTTGGGATTTATATCTGTTGATCACTATGAGGAACTTGAAAGATGAAAGAACCAATATTTTTCCCTCAACTATGAGGGGAGGTAAGGAACTGCCATCTAGCTCTGCACTTGATTCACCTTTTGTTACGAGTAAATTTGCGACACCTACACCTGTTATTGATTCTGATATGTCGCATGTTATTCATGATGCCACTTCTGCTATGCATGATGCTTATGATGAAACTACTTCTATGCTTGATAATACCATGCCATTAGGTGAATTTCTTGATGAACAACTTGCTAGGGTTAGAGAGAATGAAATTATTGAAATAGATAATATTGATGAAAGCGATGATGAAGATTCTCCCCCTAGATATGAATTGCCTGATGTGCCTGAGGGTTATGTTATTGTAGCGACCTGACCTCAGATGGTCAAGTCTCTGTGCTTCAGTGTCATCCCTGGATCGGTAATGCTGACACACACAGTACTTCGAAGGATTTATAACAGAGTAGCAATCACACACTTATTACATCGAATGTCTCAAGAGAGAACTTATTACAATGATATGGCTTAAGGCCATATAATACGATAACAATGGAAGGCTTGGAAGATAAAGTGAGTCCATCAACTCCAATGGCATAGCTGAGCTGCACGGCAACGACCTAACGAACCTTACTCCTCGTCTGAAAAGTCTGCAACATAATACGTTGCAGCCCGAAAACGGGTCAGCACATGGAATATGCTGGCAATATAACACAGTAGAGCAAGAACAGAATACTGCTATCACTACATGCATATATGGTTGGTGGAAAGCTCTATGGTTACCATTTTGCGAAAAGCCAATTTTTCCCTACAACAACAGAATAGATTTTAATTTAACTATCATGGTAGTTGAAACATCATTGAGAAGGTTCCTCCAACTCAATACCAATTAAAGTGATTAACAACCCAACAATATTAATTAAACATGATGAGATACATGTGATAACCCAAGTACTAGATACTCAAGACTTGTCCATAACCGGGGACACGGCTAACCATGATTAGATTGTACACTCTGCAGAGGTTTGCGCACTTTTCCCCACAAGACTCGATCGCCTCCGTTGGATTTCTCGCACTACAGGGTGTTTGAGAAACGGATGACCGAGACACAGTCTTTCAGAAACATTAACTCTCTGCTCTGGCCAGACCATACCAAACCTACAACCCACTACCTGCTGATCCACCTCTTCAAGAGCTTCACGTAACTTACTCAATTATGCTAGAGCCCATAATAGCTTGTGGCTGCACACGGAAGTTTCTAGCATGAATAATCTCAGTTCCCTTTGAGCCTGGGTGGCGGTCCATAGGAAAATCACATGGGTACTCCAGGATTTCCAAAAATACAGGCAATGATGCACAAGCAAAACTCAAATAAAAGAGGTTGACCAGAAAGTTCAAATTAAGAACACCGGTACGCAAAAATAATCAAATCAAACGGAGCAACGAAACTCAAACGGTGAAAGAAAGAAGCTTCATTTACTAATCTGAAACTAGGTCAAATTTTAGAGTCAAAAAATCTTGTTTGAGTTGGTTAAACGGAAAGAGGGTTTCGAGACGAAACTCCAGGCGCTTGAATCGCCTGATTCCGACTAACAAGCGAAAAAAAACAGAAACTAAAATCGGATCAGAAATCGCGATCAGAGAAAATCGTGGAATAAATCCGATAAAAGAAAACTGACGAACAGACTAACGAACGAGCGTTTTTTAGGTGTATCTAACGGGCGAAGAACCGTTCGTTAAAACGAACGTTCGGACGAATGTCCGCTAACTAGAAGAACCGAGAAAAACCGATGAAACCGAAAAAAATAGATCTAGGGTTTCTAAAAAAGCTGAACAGTCTTTATAAAAAAAACCGCTGGCGGAGTCCGGCGGCTACCTCCGGTGAGAGGTCCGGCGAGGCGAGGTGCGGGCGGCGGGGC
>NC_057797.1:176942763-176953754 GCF_018294505.1 Triticum aestivum | reverse complement strand
GCTTGGCGCGACGCTCGGCTAGGCGGCGCGTGCGGCGGTGCTGGCGGTGGGGTGTTGGGGTGGCGGGGCGGCGGTATATAAGGGCGAGGCGACGGCGTCTTGGAGTACGGGCCAAGGCGGGGCGGGGCGGAGTCCAACTCGGACACCGGTCCGAGTGGCGGCGGCGGCTGGGCCGGCCTGGCTCGGCTGGGCCTTAGGCCCAGTCGGACGCGGGAACTCTTTTTTCTTTTCTTTAAATAATTCCGCCGACAGAAAAAAATCCTTGAAAAATAAATAAAAATCTAAAAATGCCAAAACAAATTTTCATCGTCTAAATAAAATATTTAGAACAAGATGAACATTTTCTTGGCCCTAAAATGCAATTTTGAAAACATGCAATTTTTCTAATGCAAATAAATCCAAATAAAAACAACAAAAAACAATTTAATGATTTTAATATTTTTCCTCCAATATTTCATTTATTTTGGAGAAGTCATATTATCTCCTTTCTTTAATTTTTAATGTGAAATATTTTTTTCGGAGAGAAATAATTAAAATCAAATCCTCGTTTCATTATTTGATAAAAGAATCAAATATGAAAACCGGGAAATCCCCAACTCTCTCCGAAGGTCCTTGAGTTGCTTAGGATTTTTGAGGATTACGAAATGAAAAAGCAATAAAACATGATATGCAATGATGATCTAATGTATAACATTCCAAATTGAAAATTTGGGATGTTACAAACCTACCCCCCTTAGGATGAATCTCGCCCTCGAGATTCGGGCTGGCTAGGAAATAGGTGCGGGTGGTCTTTGCGGAGACCATCCTCTCGTTCCCAGGTGGCTTCATCCTCGGTATGGTGGCTCCACTGAACTTTGCAAAACTTGATAACCTTACTGCGGGTGACTTTGCTAGCAAACTCAAAAATCTTAACTGGGTTCTCCTCATAAGTCAAATCATTGTCCAACTGAATCGCCTCCAGGGGTACTGTATCTCTTAGCGGTATATCTGCCATCTCAGCATGACACTTCTTCAGCTGTGAAACGTGAAACACGTCATGAACTCCTGACAATCCCTCGGGTAACTCCAACTTGTTGGCAACTTCTCCCATCCGTTCCAAAATGCGATACGGTCCTACAAATCTCGAGGCTAACTTTCCCTTAACTCGAAAATGTTTCACTCCTCGCAAGGGTGATACTCGCAGATATGCTCGATCTCCAATTTCATAGGTTACCTCCTTACGTTTTGAGTCTGCATAACTCTTCTGCCTGGACTGAGCAATCTTCAGTCTGTCACAAATCAATTTAACCTTCTCCTCAGACTCCTTGATCAAGTCTGGTCCAAACAACTGTCGGTCCCCTACCTCGTCCCACATCAACGGTGTTCTGCACCTTCGTCCATACAGGGCTTCAAACGGTGCCATCTTCAAACTGGCTTGATAGCTATTGTTGTATGAAAACTCTGCGTATGGCAAATTGTCATCCCAACTAGATCCATAATCTAGCGCACAGGCTCTCAACATGTCCTCCAAAATTTGGTTGACTCTCTCTGTTTGTCCATCCGTATGCGGGTGAAATGCTGTACTAAACTCCAATCTCGTTCCCAAAGTCTGGTGCAACTGGTGCCAAAACTTTGAGGTAAACCGTGTTCCTCGATCTGATACGATGGTCCTCGGAACTCCATGCAGACATACGATCCTGGACATATATATCTTGGCCAACTTTGCACTTGTATAGGTGGTTTTCACTGGGATGAAGTGAGCTACTTTAGTCAAGCGATCAACTACTTCCCATATGGAATCATATCCCGCTTTGGTCCTGGGAAATCCGGTGATAAAGTCCATGCCTAGTTTATCCCACTTCCATTCGGGTATCGGCATAGGCTGTAACAGTCCTGCTGGCTTCTGATGCTCTGCCTTCACGCGCTGACATACATCACATAATGCTACATACTAGGCAATATCCTTCTTCATACCAGTCCACCAGAAACGTTCCTTCAAATCCAAATACATCTTGGTGTTTCCGGGGTGTATCGAGTATGGTGAGTCATGGGCCTCTTGAAGTATTAACTTCCTGATCTCCTGGTTATTGGGCACATAGATTCGGTCCTCAAACCATAGGGTATCGTGCTCATCTTCACGAAAACCTTTGGCCTTTCCTTTGCTCATCTTATCCTTTATCTCGGCAATCTCGTTGCCCTCCTTCTAAGCTTCCCGAATCTTGTCCAGCAATGTCGACTGGACCTCCATTGTTGCAACGGATCCTCTAGGAACAACCTCCAATCGAAGTTCCATGATATTCTCTGCTAACTCCTTCGACAATCCCTTACTTTCAAGGATATTAGCATAACTCTTCCGGCTCAAAGCGTCTGCTACGACATTGGCCTTTCCTGGATGATAGTGTAGCTTAATGTCATAATCCTTTATAAGCTCCAACCATCTCCTCTGTCTAAGGTTCAGTTCCTTCTGGGTGAAAATGTACTTCAAACTCTTATGGTCCATGTACACATCACAACGGTTTCCAATAAGGTAATGCCTCTAGGTCTTCAATGCATGCACTACGGCTGCTAACTCCAAATCATGCGTGGCATAGTTCAACTCATGAGGTTTTAGTTGTCGTGAGGCATACGAAACAACTCTCCCGTCCTACATAAGCACACATCCAAGTCCTAAGCGTGAGGCATCACAGTACACTTGGAACTCCTTATGTATATCTGGCTGTGTTAGCACTGGCGCTGTAGTCAAACGTTTCTTCAACTCCTGGAAACTTGCCTCGCAATCTTCTGTCCATTTAAACTTAGTATCCTTCTTCAACAGTTCAGTCATTGGCTTTGCAATCTTGGAAAAATTCTCGATGAATCTCCGGTAGTATCCTGCGAGTCCAAGAAAACTGCGGATCTCGCTAACTGAAGTGGGTGCCAACCATTCAGTGACTGACTAAATTTTGTTGGGGTCTACTGCTATACCTTCTCCCGATATAACATGTCCAAGGAACCCGACTTCCTTCAACCAACATTCGCATTTGCTAAACTTAGCATACAACTGGTGTTCCCTGAGTTTCTCGAGAACTAAGTGTAAGTGCATCTAGTGCCACCCCTAGTTGGTTTTGGAGTATTGACGACAAACCTAGTTGAGGGACTAATGTGTTTGTGAGAATTGCAGGATAACACAGGTAGAAGTCCCTCATTGATTTGGTTTTACTACCAGAGATGACCCCTAAAAATGTATGAAGACATTGAAGTCAAAGGTGGTATATGAAGATATTCACATTGAAGACTATGACAAGAGAAGACACTATATGAAGCCTATGGAGCTCGAAGACTTAGATCTTTCGTAGTTCTTTTTCTTTTGTGTTGAGTCATAGGAACCACCGTACTGTTAAGTGGGGTCCAAGAGAACCAGTCAGAATGACTGAAGTGATGCCTAAACCAAAAACCTATGTCTTCGAGTGAAGACTATGAGAGCGAATCTTATCCAGAGTCGGACAAGTCAGCTTTGCTTGTAGCCCAAGTAAAGTTGCCGTGCGAGTTTGAAATCTGACCGTTGGAACACGTGTCAGTTCCTTAGTGACCCAGGGTCATTTCGGACAAATCAGGTCGGGTTGCCAAGTGGCTATAAATAGCCCACCCCCTTCAACCATAAACAGTTGGCTGCTCAGATTGAAAGCACGGCTTTTGTCGTTTGAGAGCAACCCACCTCGAAGCCTTTGAGAGAGAATTCCTTGCGAGGATAAAAGCCCTAACCACCAGAGTCAGAGAGAATTGGGCATCACTTAAGTCTTCTTGTCTGTGTGATCTGAAGACTTATCACACTTGAGGACTGTGCATCCTCCAGCCGGTTAGGTGTCGCGTTCTGAGCATCCAAGAGACATTGTGGATTGCCAGTGAACGAAGTCTGTGAAGGTTTGGGAGTCTACCTTGAAGACTTACCAGAGTGATTGGGCGAGGTCTATGTGACCTTAGCTCAAGGAGAATACGGTGAGGACTGGGTGTCCTGAGCTGCGTGTTCAGGACTGGGTGTCTGGGACTGTGTGTCCTAAGGTTTAAATACCTAGCCGCTCCAACCAGACGTACAGTTGTTACATCAACTGGAACTGGTCCAACAAATCATTGTCTTCAACGAGTCACTGGTTTCATCTTCACTTCACTTTACTTACTGTTACTCCTTGTGAAGTCATTGTATGTTTGCACTATCATTTTTCTTCACTGAGTGACTGCGTGTTCTGTTTGGCTTCACAATATCTTCCTACCTGATCCTTACTACCTAGCTGCTATTAGTCTTTGTGCTTTCACTTCATTGAATACTTGACTATGGTTTGCCTAGTGTAGTCTACCTTCCGCTGCATGGTAATAGGTTTAATTTTATCGTTTGTCTTCAAAACTTCTATGTTCTGAAGACTTTCATAAAAATCGCCTATTCACCCCCCCTCTAGTCGATATAACGCACTTTCAATTGGCATCAGAGCGAGGTGCTCCCTTGTTCTGTGTGATTCGGTTTAACCACCTGGAGTTTTAGCTATGTCGACTGCAGGGATAATTAAAGTCTCCGCTGCATGCCCCGTCTTCGATGGAACTGAATATCCCTACTGGAAGAATAAGATGCGCATGCATCTTGAAGCCATTGACGTCGACCTATGGTATGTCGTCGAGAACAGCGTTCCCAAGGCTGGAGAAGGTGTCACTACTGCTGATGTCAACAAATTCATTCGACTGGACTCTACTGCCAAGAATATCATCTGTGGTCATCTGACCAAAGGACAGTATGGCCGTGTGAGTGCTTTGAAGACATCCAAGCTGGTCTGGGACTGGCTCTCCAAGGTCAATGAAGGCATCTCAACCCAGAGAGATCAGAGAATCAGTGTCCTTCGCAACCTCTTCAATCGCTTCAAGCGAAATGACAATGAGAATGTCCAGCACACATTTGACCGACTCACTGACATCACAAATGAGCTTCAAGCCCTCGGCGCCACTGAGATTACCAAACACGAAGTCGTCAAGACGCTGCTGAGATCACTTGATAGATTGTTTGACATCCTGGCCCTGATGATTCAAGAACGTCCTAATTTCAAGACACTCGATCCGTCTGACATACTTGAGAGGCTCAACACACATGAGTTTCAGCTTTCGGAGAAAAGAGATATCTACGGTCCAAACTATGGGCGAACTTGTGCCTTGAAGGCAAAAGTTGTCTCCTCATCCGAAGAAGAATCTGACAACAGTTCTGATGATCCTGAAGACATTGGAAGGGAACTTGCTATGCTTGTCAAGAAGTTCCAAAAATTCACCAAGAAGAAAGGCTTCAGAAAGTCTTCCCGATCAAGTTCAAGGAATGATGAAGCTCCTGCTCATGACTATAAGAGGAAAACATGTCACAAGTGCAAGAAACTTGGCCACTTCATCTCTGAGTGTCCACAGTGGGACAATGAGAACAAAAAGAAGAAGAAGAGCAAGGAATATGACTCTGACGACAAGAAGAAGAAGAAATACTCAAAGTCTTCTTCCAAGTCTTCCTCAAAGTCTTCATCACACAAGAAGAGCTCATCTAGCAAGGCACATGCGTTTGTTGGCAAGGAAATGGATTCAGAGGAGGAGTCTGCTTCTGAGGAGGCGGAGGTGGAGTCTGAGGAGGAATCCGACTCAGGCATCGCAAGTATGGCTACATCATACGTTGCCAAGTCCATCTTCAACACTGAAGACAATGACTTCATCACCGACACCGATGCAAATGACAAGGACTACTCCGCTTCTACCTACTGCTTCATGGCACGCGGTGCCAAGGTAAACACACGCACTACTCACTATCAAACATCTAGTGACGATGACTCTGATTGTGGTTCAAAACCTAGCTACAAAACACTTGCTAAAATTGCAACTGAACAACAGAAAGCTATGGAACATATTCAAAAACTGTTAGACAGAAGCGATGATCTATTAGGTGTTGAAATGACTCGATTGGAATCCTTAATTGAAGACATAAAAAATCTTCACGTTAAGTATGAGGAACTTGAAAGTCGTCATGAAACTCTCTCAACAACTCATGAAAAGCTTCCCTATGATTATCTTCAAAGGAAGCAGGATCTTGAGAAATTGAGAGCGGTTCATGAAGATCTTCAAACGGAAAACGAGTCACTTCGCGCCAAACAGACCAGTCCCGCTCAGGAAGGATTTGAACCACCATGTCTTAAATGTATTGAGTCTGATAATGCTACTTCTGTTGCTGAATGTTCTACTGCTACTGATGTTGCAATATCTTCAACTGTTGATGTGGTAACTAACCCCTCTGCTGAGGATACCACCGCTATTGCTGATGAGAATGCTAGGTTGAAGACATTGCTTGAAACAGGGATGTACAAAAGTCTTCAAGGGCATCAGACACTATGTGATGTCCTCAAAAAGTAGATTCTGAACCGAAACCCTAGGAAAGAGGGTGTTGGGTTTGTAAGGAAAATGAATGCAGATGGCTCTTACTGGAAACCTAAGCAGTACCCCAAAACCATGTGGGTTGCTGCAAAAGAACCTTCAGTAGATCCATCCAATCTAACTGGATTCACTTGTACTAACCCCATTATCATTGATGAATCCTTTGATGCAAACTATATACTGTTTAAGAATCAGAATGGTGAAGTGTTTGCCAGGTACATTGGTACTAACTGCAGGAATGGACCGCCTATGAAGAAGATCTGGGTTCCGAAAAGGTGTCTGGAAAATCTTCCTGTGAATGTCTTCATGACACCTCACGTGAAGAAGAAAAACCTCAGACCAAAGGCTTCATACGGTCCAAAGGCTTCATACAGACAGAGGACTCACCTGAGTCGCACTAACGCAAATGTTTTGCAGGGAAACCAAGCATATGAATATGAGAGCGGTTCATCAAACCGCCATGTTCATAAGACCAAGAACTATTCTGCTTATTCTTGTGAGTACTATTGTCCGCCTGCAAGACTGTTTGCTAAGGCTTCAAAGCCAAAATTCTCAGATGCTGCACTTAGACTTATTGCTTCTAAGCCACCCTTGAAGATGCGGGTGGTTAAGAAGGCTTAACTCTCTTTTGCAGGGAAAGGTCTCCAGCAGAAAACCAAAATCGTCTAACGCTATTGCTGGGGTCCTTAAACATCTTGTAGGGCGCAAGATCAAATGCCCAAATGGTCTTACTATGTACTTCGTACCTGAATCGCTTGCTACTCTCCCTATTAGTCCTAACCTGGATCTAAGCTTTCATAACCCACTGGTTCGTCAAATGTTTTTGCTTCACAATGCTCTTGGTGAAGCCTATCCCCCTAACTGCACTGTAGGGTACGACACCAGCGTCTTCAGAATGGATTATTAACAGTGGGTGTACAAATCACATGACTGGCAAAATAAGTCTTCTTATGGACTCAACCTTACGTCCATCCGACAAGAGCCACATCACATTTGCTAACACTGGTAAAAGTAAGGTATTGGGTCTAGGTAGAGTTGCAATCTCAAGGGATCAACACATGGATAAAGTCATGCTTGTTGAATCCCTTGGCTTCAACTTAATGTCTGTCTCAATGTTTGCGATTTGAACATGATCGTAATGTTTGGAAAATATCGTTGCCTTGTACTAATGGAATCTGACAAGTCTCTAGTGTTTGAAGGGTATCGAAAAGATGATTTGTACGTGGTAGATTTCTCAGCAGGGCCACAGCTTGCAGTATGTCTTCTAGCAAAGGCTTCAGAATGCTGGCTTTGGCATCAGAGGCTTGGACATGCTGGCATGAGGAACCTCCACTCCCTTGTGAAGAAGAAGCATGTCATAGGCATCGAGGGCGTCAAGTTCAAGAAAGACCACTTATGCGGTGCCTGTGAAGCAGGGAAGATGACGAGGGCCAAACATCCCTCGAAGACAATCATGACTACTACTCAACCCTTCGAACTGCTTCACATGGATCTTTTCGATCCCACTCATTACTCAACTCTAACTACTACTGCTTGCCTCTATGGCTTCGTTATTGTTGATGATTATTCTAGATATACTTGGGTGCACATAATCCTTTACAAGACTGAAGTGCAGGATGTCTTCAGACGCTTCGCCAATCGAGCTATGAACAATTTTGGCGCCAAGATAAAGCACATCAGAAGTGACAATGGCACTGAATTCAAGAACACTGGCCTTGATACATATCTTGATACCTTGGGCATGACACATGAATTCTCAGCCCCATACACGCCACAGCAGAATGGCATCGTCGAACGCAAGAACAGAACACTAATTGAGATGGCCAGAACGATGCTAGATGAATACAAGACCCCAAGAAAATTCTGGCCCGAAGCCATTGATACTGCATGCCATACAATCAATCGTGTTTATCTTCACAAGCTGCTGAACAAGACATCTTATGAGCTCCTTACTGGCAAGAAGCCAAATGTCAGTTACTTCAGAGTATTTGGCGCAAGGTGCTGGATCAAGGACCCACATCACACCTCAAAGTTTGCACCAAAAGCACATGAGGGTTTTATGCTTGGATATGGAAAGGATTCACACTCATACAGAGTCTTCAATCTCTTTCATTACAAAGTGGTTGAAACAGTGGATGTGCGGTTCGATGAGACCAACGGTTCACAAAGAGAGCAACTGCCAAATGTGCTAGATGAAGTTCCATCCAGTGAATCAATCAAGCTAATGGGAACCGGAGAAATTATACCTTCTGAAGCTCATCCTGAAGAAGAACTTATCATCTCAGTACCTGATCAACATGAAGAGAATGCTCAGCCTGAAGACATTCCTTCCAACAATGACAATGAACAGCAAGAGCAAAGTCTTCGCCCTGTACATCCTCGCGTTGCCAATGAAGTGCAGATTGAAAGAATAATTGATAGCATCAATGCACCTGGTCCACTCACTCGTTCAAGGGCAACTCAACTAGCAAATTTCTGTGGGCACTTCGCATTCGTCTCAATAGCAGAACTCAAGAAAGTTGAAGAAGCCTTCATGGAACCTGAATGGATTCAAGCTATGCAAGAAGAGTTTCAACAGTTTGAGCTGAATAATGTATGGGAACTGGTTAAGCGTCCTGATCCACGGAAGCACAATATAATAGGCACCAAATGGATATACCGCAACAAGCAAGATGAGCATGGTCAAGTTGTCAGAAACAAAGCTCGTCTCGTTGCTCAAGGATATACTCAAGTGGAAGGCATTCACTTCGATGAAACATTTGCTCCTGTGGCTAGACTTGAAGCCATACGCATACTGCTGGCCTATGCAAATCATCATAACATACTTCTATATCAAATGAATGTGAAGAGTGCCTTTCTCAATGGCAAGATTGAAGAAGAAGTGTATGTTGCACAACCGCCTGGCTTTGAAGATCCAAAACATCCTAACATGGTATACAAGCTCAACAAGGCACTGTATGGCCTCAAACAAGCCCCTCGGGCCTGGTATGACACACTCAAATACTTCCTGAAGAGCAAAGGCTTCATACCTGGTTCCCTAGATCCCACTCTTTTCACGAAGACATATGATGGTGAACTGTTTGTGTGCCAAATATACGTGGATGACATTATCTTCGGCTGTACCAATCAGAAGTACAGTGAAGAGTTTGGATATATGATGCAAGAGCAATATCAGATGTCCATGATGGGGGAGCTGAAGTTCTTCCTCGGTCTTCAAATACGACAACAACGCAATGGCATCTTCATATCTCAAGAGAAGTATCTCAAAGATTGCCTGAAGAAGTTCGGTATGCAAGACTGCAAAGGCTTCACAACACCAATGCCAGCCAAACATCATCTGGGTCCCGACGACAATGGTAAAGAGTTCGATCAAAAGGTATACCGCTCCATGATTGGTTCAATACTTTATCTATGTGCATCTAGGCCAGATATTATGCTTAGTGTTTGCATGTGTGCTCGATTTCAAGCGGCACCAAAGGAGTCGCATCACTTAGCTGTGAAGCGAATTCTTCGATATTTGGCTCACACCCCAACTCTAGGATTATGGTATCCAAAGGGCTCAGAGTTTGATCTGGTTGGATTCTCGGATGCTGATTATGCTGGTGACAAAGTTGATCGCAAGTCTACATCAGGCACATGTCACTTTCTGGGACGATCACTTGTATGTTGGTCTTCAAAGAAGCAGAACTATGTATCTCTCTCCACTGTTGAATCTGAATACATTGCTGCTGGATCTTGCTGCGCTCAGCTTCTGTGGATGAAGCAAACACTCAAGGACTATGGCATTCATCTGAAGCAAGTGCCACTTTACTGCGACAACAAAAGCGCCATCAAGATTGCCAACAACCCAGTTCAGCACTCGAAGACAAAGCACATTGAAATTCGTCATCACTTTCTCAGAGATCATGTTGTGAAGGAAGACATTGATATCATACACGTCAACACCGAAGAGCAATTGGCAGATATCTTCACCAAGCCCTTGGATGAGAAGAGGTTTTGCAAGTTACGATGTGAGCTAAATATCCTGGAATCCTCAAATGTCCTGTGATCAGGCACACATCCTAACCCTTATGCATATTGATGACTTAGATGTGCAACACACAAAGTAAAGTATATCTTCAATCAATGAAGACATACATTCTAAGTGTGAATACATTAATGTGGAATTTGACTTCGGAGCGCCACGATAATTGTGCACCGTGTCTGGGTCTAATACTTCCTATACGGTGGGTAACGCCACCACCAAACGTTCTATTTTGAAGTGTTTCACTCATGGCGTTACCTTGCAATGTCTTCACATTTGGTTTGGCTTCGATCTCAACATATTTTCATGATTATCTTCACTATGTTGATTATAGATATATGTATATATATATATATATATATATATATATATATATATATATATATACATACTAGTGTTCTGTCCTCTACAGCATTCACTTATAGCTATGTCTTCGTGTTGAATCTTTTGAACTAAGTGAATGTGATCGGACCCTAACCTCTCCATGCTTTCTATCTCAAACTCTATCTCCCCAAGTCATATGCATTCTATTGAAACTGTCAAATGTCTTCTCTGCGTCCTTGTCAGCAGA